>NW_027069920.1:194443-200002 GCF_002906115.3 Quercus suber | reverse complement strand
TTTGTGGTGGAAGTTCTTCGGGGCTTTAGAGGCTTGATCCGTAGAGCTTCGCTGATTTATGATTTGTTGAGGTTTCTGGAGGCTTTTGAGCTTGATTCCAGTGAACTTTGAGATTTAGGAATATGATTTGGATGATTCCTCTTTGAATGTTCTTCGTACTTGAAGGTTTGTGGTAAAAGTTCTTCGGGGCTTTAGAGGCTTAAATCCGTTGAGCTTCACCAATTTATGGTTTGTTGAGGTTTCTGGAGGCTTTTGAGCTTGATTCCAGTGAACTTTGAGCTTTAAGAATATGATTTGGATGATTCCTCGTCGAATGTTCTTTGTATTCGAAGGTTTGTGGTGGAAGTTCTTCGGGGCTTTAAAGGCTTGATCCGTAGAGCTTCACTGATTTGTGATTTGTTGATATTTCTAGAGGCTTTTGAGCTTGATTCCAGTAAACTTTTGGATCTAGGCGGATGATTTTCCTTCGAATGTTCTTCGTATTCGAAGTTGAAGTTCTTGAAGTTCTTGAAGTTCTTGGAGGCTTTAGAGCTTGGTTCTGGCAGAGTTTCTGGACTTCTGAGTGCTTCAAATGGCTTGGTGTCCTCTCCTAATCTCTTGATCTCCTCCTCAGATCTCCTTCTCAAATCTCCTTCCCAGATCTCATCCCCCCAGCTCTGATCCCCCCTCCAAATGCCTTAGGAAGGCTTCTATTTATAGGAGTTTAGGGGTAGGTAAGCGACACGTGGCGGAGTTTGATTGGTGACACGTGGCAGCGCTTGATTGGTCCGCTTATGTCATCGCATGCACGTGCTGACTGATTGTGTCATCGCTTACACGTGCGAGACTGCTTATGTCATCGCTTACACGTGCTGATGCATGATTGGTTCTTGTATGACACTTGGCGAATTTTTGTTGGCTTCTGAATAGCAATAGTAAAACCTAGCAGTAGCATGTGGCGCTTTGTAATTGGCTGCATTTTGTGGACTTGGTAGTGTGACGTGTCAGCTTGTGATAGGTCGGGAATTTTCCTTCTCTACAGGCCTATTTTGTTTTCCAAAAAATTGATATTTTGGGCCATTTTTTTCATTTTTTTTAGGCCGTTTTAGAAACCTATTTTGGGTTTTTTAAGTTTTTTGAAAATTTTCTAAGCTTTTTCAATTTTTATAGAATGGGTATTCTACTCCTATACACATACTATTTCCTTATAAATAGGATACAACCACACAACAGTGCATAACCCAAATTAAAAATTCCATACACGTACTCATTCCCTGCAAACAAGATTAATAAATAACATGTGCATAACCTGCGTCTATATTTTTTAAAATACCACACAACAATTGTAACATCTTGGCCCTTTAAAAACACACCACTCCTCTCTCACTCTCTCCCATCAGTACCCCACTCCTCACTATCACCTCCACCATCGTTTTTCCAACGGGATTCACCAGAAAACATCATAGGAAGCTCTTAGGCTCCACTATCTCATTTTTTTTTTTTTAAAGGTAAACTCTTGGTGGATTTTCATGTTGTGCTTAGGTTTCTTTCTATTATGAGCTTCTTGAGTGATATTCTTGTGATTATGTATATGGGTTTTTTATTTGGTGGACTTATTTTATGAGTGGGCTTATGGCTTTTACAAATGGTGCCTATCTAAAGTTTGTTATGGTGAAGATTTGAGGATTTTGGCTTTCTAATGTGAAATATATAGTTGGTCAATATAATTTTTATTATTTATTTGTAGTTAGTTAAAGATTTAAATTGTTTGTCTTGGAGGATATTGTGATTTTGGTTTCATTGGTCTCTTGATAATGTTGTGCAAATCTTATGGGAACAACTTATAAAGTGTTGAGGTTGTGTTGTTAGAGAGAATACCTTGAATGACTTAAGTTTATAAATTGAAGTTTATGCCTTGTAAATTAACTTGTTGAGAAACTTTAGAAGTGGAACACATTACTTATAAGGTTAAATACTTAGGTTTGCCTAATTAATTTATTGTTTAGCGATTTCTAATTTGTAGCTAGATGTAATGTCAAGTTGTATGCTTATTGTGATTGGAGCTCAAAGAATTACTCTTTGCAGGTTTCAAGGTAAGTATCTTTTTAATGGAATTTTTAAAAAATAACCATGTTACATAAAACATTGTTCTTGGGTTAGTTACATTTCGGGAAACTATATTTTTCTAAAATTATTGTGTTGTAACCTTAATGTATATGACTCTTTATGAAAAGTGCATCATATTTGGTTGGACAAAACTTAAGTATAATACCTTAGGTGCTGTTCCTTAAGTTCCCCTCTTATGATTTAGCTTTGTGGCTACTTAATTAAAACATACACTTCCATCTCATGAAAAAAAATTCGCATGACAAACTCTTAAAAAGAGAACCTAAGAAACAGCATTTAAGTACTGTATCTAAGTCTTGCTCTATTTAGTCATGCATATGAAAAGTGCATCATATTTGGTGCTGTAACCTTTGGATTTTTTTCTCATGCTTTGAACCCTTTTAGGTTTGGGGGCGTGATAGTTATGCTTTGATACCATTCAATTTCCTCATATGCAATACCGAATATGATACACTTTTCATAGAATCATATACATTAAGGTTACAACACAATATTTTTTAGGAAAATATAGATTTCATAAGTAGTTTCCCAAAAAGTGTTTAACCCAAAACAACGTTTTATGCAACATGATTATTTTTCGAAAATCACATTAAAAAGCTACTTACCTTGAATTCCGTAAAAAGTCTAATTCTTCAAGCTCTAAAGAAGATTAGATAAAACCTAAAGAATACCAAGTAAATCTATCGTGATAAGCATAAAGCTTAACATTGCATCTAGTTACAAATTAAAAATAACTAAATAAGAAATTAATTAGGCAAGCCTAAGTATTTAACCTCACAAGTAATGTATTCCACTTCTAAAATTTCTCAACAATTTAATTTACAAAAAATAGACTCCAATTTATATTCTCTCTACCATCAAAACCTCAACACATAAGCAATTTCCACAAGAATTACACAATATCATCAAGAGACCCATAAAACCAAAATCACAGTATCCTCCAAGACAAATAATTTAAATCTATAATTAGCTCCAAATAAATAATAAAAATTACATTTACCAACTATTTCACATTAGAAAGCCAAAACTCTCAAATCTTTACCAAAACAAAAGATAGCCACCATTTGTAAAAGCCATAAATCCACTTATCAAATATGTAAAATATAAACCCATATACATAATCACAAGAATATCACCCAAGAAGCTCATAATAGAAAGAAACCTTACCACAACATGAAAATCCACCAAGAAGTCAAGAGTTTACCTTTAAAAAAAGAAAGAAAAAAAAGAAAGAGAGAGATAGTGGAGCCTAAGAGCTTCCTATAGTGTTTTTCTGGTGAATCCCGCCGGAAAAATGATTGTGGAGGTGGTGGTGAGGAGGGGGGTACCAGTGGGAGGGGGTGAGAGAGTAAGAGAGGAGTGGTGTTTGTGAGAAAATGAAAAAGAAGAGTGAAGAGGAACACTTAGTTGACTGGCCAAGAGAGTAAGAGTATGAGATGATATTTATGTGGTGGGGAAGTAGACGAGGTTGGTGGGTCACGTGAGAGTCCCAAAAATATCTTACCATATACTTTTATTTTTATTTTTTAAAGGGCCGGGATGTTTTAATAAAATGAGCTCACGGCGAGGCCTTTTGGGTCTCGTCCACTGCCCAAAACACTATCCAAGTGTTTAATCTCATCGTAGCAAAAAGGGCCGGGATGTTACAACAATTGTACATATGCCAAATCAAAAATATGATACACAAACTCATTCCTTACAAACAAAATTAATAAATAACATACACATAAACTGCTTCTATATTTATTAAAATACAACACAACTATAGTACAATCCCAAATAAAAAATAACATACACAACCATTCCTTACAAACAAGATTAAAAAATAATCAATACATAAACTGTGCAAGATATAAGATTGTAAAAAATTTCAAAATAATCTAAAGCTCAAAATCGCTCTAGCACTTAAAATAACCTGTAAGTTGTTACACATATCCATAGACAAACAAAAAAATTTTCCCACTAATCCTCCAAAATCTTTACAAAATCTACAAAGGTATTCTCAAGAAAAGCAAGTTTTAGAGACCACATGTACAACTAAATTAGTATTAAACATAAAAAACAAACAAGATTAAAAAAATAACTTGTACAAATAAAAAATAAAATAACACATACAAATATAATAAGTAATATGTCAATACTTATATCAATGTACACATATTGTCCATATGTCAATGCCTATTTTATAGCCTAAAGACTCTAAATAAATTGGTCTTATGCCAATGCCAATACTACATATACTATCTATATTATGTTAATAGAGGCCAAAAACTCAAAATAAATTGGCCATATGTTGATGCCTAGTACATATACTATTTATATGTTAATATAGATCAATATTAAAGAGAAAATAAATTGTTCACATATTAATATGTCAAGTAAGTCCACATGTCAATATGTTGTTGAAATGAAAATCCACAAAACCCAATATCAGTCTTAAGTCATCAATACCACCAATCCAAAGTGCAAAGAGCAATCCTTGATCATCATATTCTATCAGTGTTGGTGTGGGCATGGCTAGTTCCAATAAAAAAGCAACATCATTCACAAGTTCTATAAGCAAAAAATGAAAAACACATACAAGTCGCTTGTAAATATTAAAATAAAACAAAACATATGCCAAGAATCCAAGACATTCAATTTTTTTTTTTAAAATAAAGAAATAAATAAACGTTCAAATTCTTTTTTTAATAAAGAAAGAAATAGAAATACCTCCATCAAGTTTTTCAAATTATTCAACACCATCCATGGCAACTTGAAGGCTAGAGTTGATGAAGAATGGGAGCCTACTGAAGACTTTGTTGCTCATATCCACAGGGAAGTCATGGATGGACTAATCGTTGAGTAGAATGACCTCTTGTGGTTGTCGCCTTGACAGGCTGGCATCTTCTGACGAAGGATCTGAAGACGAACTCCTGTCGGATATCGACGAGTTCTCAGAAGAGTACATCGTCCTAGGACTAGACATGTCATCGTCTGAACCTATATGGATCGACGGGGTATGCTCACTCATCGCTTCACTATCTCCAAACATCCATACCTACAAGCGACGAATGAAAACTAAGATTCCACTCCACTTCCTATGTGCACAAACCAATGACCAAAAAAAAAAAAAAAGAAGAAGAAGAAGAAGAGAGAGAAAAGAAAGGGAAAAATAGAAAAAGGAAAAAGATGACAACAAATCATACCTAGGAAACAGATGAGTAACCAACCGACAAAGAAGGGGTGCAGATGAAGCTCAAAATCGACAATTGGGCTTTGGGATTAAGATGGAAATTTTTTTGGATAATGAGGTTAATAACAGAATGGGCTATTTATAGGATGACATGGCACAAGAATCAAAGAGTCACGATGCTTGATTCCACAAATCAGAAGGTGACACATGTCAGTGGCCTGGTTAGAAAGACATAATTACCCCTATTTATGACAAGCATTTATGGCAACTCCGCAACT
>NW_027069920.1:150548-181044 GCF_002906115.3 Quercus suber | reverse complement strand
CACACACACACACACACACACATTTTTGGTGGGTTTTTGTTATTTTTCTTGCATCTCTACTTTAAGTTGATGAATTTTTGTATTCTTTAGAACTCAACTTTAGGTTGATGCAATTAGTTTACTGTTTTAAGTTGTTACATTTTTTGTTCTCTTTGACTATTAAAATTTATCCATTTGAATTATAAAATTAGAATAAAAGAATATAATGTTATTCTATTACATAACATGACTTGAACAATTGGTGTTTATTCAATATTTAAATTATATATATTTTCTCTCATTTCTTATTTTTTAAGAATACATATATAATATTTAACTTGAAGAAACAAATATATATATATATATATATAAAAAGAGAGAGAGAGAGAGAGAGAGAGAGAGAGAGAGAGAGAGAGACGGTAATAGTATATGTTTATAATCATCTAAGGGTTTAGCTTACCTGTAGTATTTTTTTAACTTTAATATCTCATTTTGTTTTAATAAAAGACTACCACGTCACCCGCTAACTAAATAAAATGTGGAGATTAAAATCTACTACCACTTGGCATTGTATATTTAAAATAAAACATGTCTAGTTAAAAAAGTATTAAAAGTAAGCTGAATCTAGAAGTAGACTATATACAGTTCCTAAACAACTTATAAGTTACAACCCAAATTCATAATAGTTCAAATATACTGCCTTTTGATTTTTTTAAGAAAAGTGGCAATTGAATAGGTATGAAGAAGTAATTCACTTAAATGAGGAGAGGAAGAACCAAAAAAAGTGGATATTATGGACTTTTTTAGCTATTTCAATATTATTAATAATTAAATTATAAGAGACTTTTGATAGTTCATATATATTGTCTTTTAATTTTTCAAGGAAAGTAGCAATTGAAAAGGTAAAAACAAGTATTCAGTTAAATAAGCTCAATCTGAGAAATTGTAGTGTGAAATAATATTTGGCTTGGGATTTATGGATGGGAAGATTAAATGTAAGCTACAATTAAAAAATATATTAAATACTATAAGGCTTGAGCTTTATAGTGGAGGGTATATGAAATGCTTTTATTTATTTAAGAGACAATGAAAAATAATTGCTTATAACTAGAGCAATCACCAATCTACAAAACACACAACGCTATAAATTACAATCCTAAACAACTTATAAATTACAAACCAAAAACATCATACAACACACAATCACAAAATGAGCATACAACATGAATTACCTTTTGAAATACTGTTTGAAATATTCACAATTTTTCCAAGCAATTCTTTTATAAAATTTGGTGGCAATGAAGCATGAAATGATGGTATATATTAAGATGTTGAAGTAGCTCCCAAAGAGTCAAGACTCATAAAACTATTTAGGGGGTAAAAATAACAATTATTAGATGAGATGGAGGATTAATCGATTATTATTTATATAATATTTAAAAGTCAAAGCGTAACATTTAATGTTACGTTCCTATTGAGTCATATCATCTGCCACATCACCATTATGAATCAGTTAATATTTAATGTTTTGAAAAAATTACAAGAACAAACCAATAATAAAAAAATGCCGATCCATTTTGGACCATTTTGGTCAATTTTAGTCCAATTTAGTCCATGTTGGTCCAACTTAGTCCAATCAATTCACTTTTTTTCCAATTCAGTCAATTTTAGTTTATTTCCGTCCAATTTGGTCCACTTTAGTCCATTTTAGTCTAGTTCTATCCCTATTCAAGTCATTTTAATATATAAGTGAAATAAGGGATTTGAGAGACAAATTTATAAGATAATGTGAATGCATAAATTTCTCAATTTTTTTTAAACTACATATCATTTTATTTTCATGTTTTTCATAATTCTAGCCAATGATTCACTATTGTGCTTCCTAAGATGGGTAAATAAGTTGAAGTCAGATAAAAATTTTAGGAAATTACTATAATTATGGTTCTCTTAAACTTTTAAATGGTTTTTTTTTTTTCCTATTGACATGTAAAGCTCATCTTGCAATGTATAAGTTATTTAACATACCATGACAGAAATTCTTTTATAAATAAATTTATTGTCCTTTCCATTATCTAACAAAAATGATCATATATATTTTCATTCAAGCCCTCATAATACTTATTATGACAAAGCAAGGCCACATGAAGTACGCTTTTTGTGTTGATAACTCTGTTGTGTGGTTAAAAGAAGCACCAAACATTTTATTAAACAAAAATAATAACTAAAAATATCGACATAAAATTTTTTACCACATATTGTTAGAACTTACAACTAGTTAGTCATTATCTAAGAATTCAAGTTAACTAATGACTAAAGAGGGAAGACTCTTTGTTTTCCTCTAATTTATAAATAAATAAAAATATTTTTCTTTTTTCCTTCAGGTTTAAGAATTTTCATATTGAAGCTTATACTATATATAATATTGGTAGTTTTGCATTTAATTTAGTAAAAGACTAGTTTCTCCATGTCATCATCTACATCATCAGTTTATTTTCCCCCAAAAAAAAAAAAAAAAAACTCCTTTTTCATTTTGGCTATCTATAAATACTATATAATCCAAACCTTTGACTATTATTAATATCCATTTTCACAACACATTCTCTATAAGCCTGACTCAATCAAGCCCAACCTCATTATGGGCCCAATTCATGTAATATATATTACATTTTATTCTTTAGGCATGGCCCAAGCCCTTGCCACATATGGGGGAAATTGAGGAAGTGTAGTTTGGAGGGTATAAGTTGATTTCTTTTGGAACTTTTGCATGAGCCCAGCCTATGCATGCTATTAAGTGGGCAAGGGACACTAGTAGCACCTCAAGCTCATGGAAGAGGTCTTGTACCCAAAATTTCTAGCCCAAAATAGCTTTTATTCTTTGACTGACTGTGGCTCAAAATTTTTGTTTGAACCCTTTTTTTTTCTTAAAAATAGTTGGCTCTCATTGGCCAATTGCAGTTGCTAGCCCTCACTTAGGTGAGCCTCCCAAGAGTATGAAATAATGGAAAAGAGGGAGCCAATGAGGGTTTATTCAAGTATTTCCCTTAATGATGATGTAACAAATAGAAACTTGTAGTGGAATATAAGTAATTGGTTTTTCGGCATACCTCTCTTGGCCTAAACCGATGATCACACAGGAACTTTGAGATTGTTCTACACTGTCTAGAGCCCGCCTCCACGTAGACCAGCTATTCAAACACATTCTAAATTCCAATTTGAATGATCCACAAAGCAAAAATGTTTCTATGATAGTGTTGCACACTACTAGAGTGATGCAAACATAACCCACAACCTAAGAGCCTCACAATATTCTGTAAACACTATGAGAAATGTAGAATTCGTTCACCTATTCAATGGGTACCACTCTTGGTGTTTATGTATACACCACTCCATTAATATTGAGTGGAATAGTGGACTTAGTGGGGTAGAGTAACGGTCTAAACCATTGCTCCATAACTCCTAGATGTTACAATCATTCTTAGGTATGTAGAAGGACATGCCCACTTTGGGTGTCCATCCATATTCTTTTCAGTTTCTAATATCTCCCACTCATCCATTGTGGGTATGGCCCTATTATCCATCTCTTAATGTGTTTCTTAGTGTGTTCATACTGGCAAATAGGTTGTGAAACCGCCGAGCACACTTGAAAAATATATTTGGGAGCATTATACTAAATCTTATAGCAAGACCAGCATAGCAACATCTCTAAAGTGTCTTGTTATGCCCTAGACATATATTAACACATCGAATCAAGCATCTCTAACCCCTCTTGAGTTTGATACTTGGACTTACGCTTGATCCATCATAACTATCTAAATGCACTCACAATTATTTCGCTACCATAAGTGCTATAGCCTGTCAACAATGAGCACAAATATAAGGATGTGTTGCAAAAATAGTATTCCCTTTGCACTTATGTCCTTTAACTTTGGTCCAATCGCTTTCCCAGCAATGCCCCTTTAGACCAAATCCAACATAGCCATAGGTAACATGCCAAAGTAGCAGGCATCAAAACCTCAGCTTCATGACATAGTCAAAAGTAACAAGGGCATAAGTAGGATCTTAATGAAAGATCCATGGGACTCACATGGTGAAGAAGCAGGAATTTATTCTCTCACCTCCGCTTTTGGTCGAGCAAGCACATGTAGTATGAAATACATGCTACGGTGGAGTTCTCTTAAGTAAGAGTGTATGTCTTAACTCAATATACCGTACAAATCTTACTCTAGTTGCTACTCAAGCACCTAACTCGAGTCCTTTATTCGCTTGCCAACTCAAGCATCAAATAAGGTCTCGCATCTGGCTAACCACAGGCTAGATGGATCATGGGCTATCCATGTACGGTCTATTTAAGACAAATATATTATAGACCTCATCTTAGTTCCAACTAAGGCGACA
Organism: Quercus suber; assembly: GCF_002906115.3. Taxonomy (NCBI): domain Eukaryota; kingdom Viridiplantae; phylum Streptophyta; class Magnoliopsida; order Fagales; family Fagaceae; genus Quercus; species Quercus suber. The sequence continues at coordinate 176,670 of NW_027069920.1, read as the reverse complement.
TCTATTTGTGTCTGCCATCTATATATGCTACATAAGCATTAAATAACATAATGTCTCATCTCTGCTCACTACTTAAGCGCCAGAGGCGATTGCTCGTGTAAGTGAGCCAACTTAAGCCTGCCAACATACATTTCATACCATAGAACTCATCATATGGTATATATGTGTGTAAACATACATATTATTAACTAAATAACATCATATGCATTTAATACAAAATATCCCAAAAGAGTACAATAAATGGTAACTAAAAAAAAAAAAGACATATCATCATATTCTACGTAGCCCTAAACTCCTAACATGAGCCTGAAAGACATCCCTTCCTATAGGCTTTGTTAGTGGATCAGTAATCATGAGGCTTGTAGAAACGTGTTTTAGAACCACTTCATTATGAGCAACCATGTCTCGAATGTAGTGATATCGTATATCAACATGTTTGGTTCTACCATGATACTTTGAGTCTTTAGCATAGGCAAGTGCTACCATGCTACCTCAAGATTCTGAAAGAACCTCCTCAACCAAACTGCTTCCTGAACAGTTGCTAAACATGTTATATACTCTTCTTCCGTAGTTGATAATGCTATACAGGGTTGTTTCTTGATACTCCAAGTGATGGCACCATTATTTAGCAAGAAAGCATAACCAGATGTAGATTTGTGTTCATCTAAATCAGAACCCTAGTCAGCATCACTATAGCCAAACATACACAAATCTGAACCCTGATTACAAAGGATGCAGTCCGCTGTCCCTTTAAGATACCTTAATATCCTCTTGACAGCTTTCCAATGAGCAAGTCCTGGATTAGATTGAAATTTGCTGACTAATCCAACAACACAACATATATCAGGCTGAGTACACATCATTGCATACATCAAGCTTCCAACTGCATTAGCATAAGGAACACGAGCCATCTTTTCTTTTTCATCTTGAGTCTTAGGAAACATATCAAGGTTTAAGCTCTCATTTTTTGCAATGAGAGTATCTATGAGTTTGCAATTATGCACTTGGAAACACTCAAGAACTTTCTTATTGTAGGTTTGTTGTGATAAACCTAAAAGTTTCTTTGAGCGATCCTTAAAGATTTTAACCCCTAGAATATAATCTACCTCACCCATGTCCTTCATCTCAAAGTTAGAGGACAACCACCCTTTTGTGGTGATAATCATCTCCATGTCATTACTAGCCAATAATATGTCATCGACATACAATGACAAAATAATGAAACTTCCCTTAGATCATTTTACATAGACATAGTGATCTTCTTCGATCATCATAAACCCATTCAATAGAACAGTTCGATGAAATCTTAGATACCACTGTCTAGATGACTGCTTTAAACCATATATAAATCGCTTAAGTTTGCACACTTTGAGCTCTTGACCTTTGGTCACAAAGCCAATAGGTTGATCCATATAGATTTCTTCATCTAGTTCTCTATTGAGAAAAGCTATCTTAACGTCCATTTGGTATAATTCCAAATTCAAGTTTGCAACAATGGCGAGAATGAGTCGAATAGAGGCAAACCTCACAACTGGTGAAAAGGTTTCCTCGTAGTCAACTCCCTCCTTTTAAGTGTATCCTTTTGCCACTAATCGAGCTTTATAACTTTCTATTGGCCCATCCGCCTTGCATTTGATTTTAAGAACCCATTTGTTCCCAATTGCTTTACACCCTAATGATAGGTCTACCAAATCCCAGACTTGATTAGTCCTCATAGACTCTATTTCATCATTCATTGCTTTCATCCACTCATCACTAACAGAAGATGAGAGAGCCTCTTGCATAGTTTTTGGCTCATCATCATCCTGTGAAGAAATCATGAAATCTTCCCCCTTAATCTCAAAACGACGACGAGGAACATTACCACGGTTGCTTCTACGTGGCTGAGGTTGTTGTGGATCAACTTCTAGTGGTGTGCGCCCACTAGGTTGTGAGCTGCTCCCACTATCTCTAGGAGTTTTAGGAATTTCTTCCTTGTCCTCTACTAGTCTACTTGGGGTGCCTCCTTCTTGATCCATCATTTCATAAAGAGTCAAGTTATTTTCAACCTCACCTATGTTAGGGTATTCACTTTCAATGAAATCAACATCACGTGACTCCAATTCAGTCACACTTCTATGAGGTTGTTCACCTATCAATACATAGCCTTTGGAATGGTTAGAATATCTTATAAAAATAAACTTCTTTCCTCTAGGCCCTAACTTCTCATATCTATGAGAAGTATTGTGAACATAACCTATTGAACCCCATGGCTGCAAGTTATTCAAGTCAGGTTTCTTGTCGGTCCATAGTTCATAAGGTGTGGAAAATGATTTCTCAGTTAAAGACTAACAATATCCATTAACCCTCTCCATCTCATCCATTAATTGTTTGTTTATTTGTTTTTAAAGAGTTTTTGACTCTTTGTGAGCTCTTTGAGCCTCTTAACACATACTATCATCTATCATTTTATGTTTCGTTAGTCGCTAACCCGCATTATGCGCGGAAAGGTTTTATATAAATGTGAAACATATCTAACATATGTACAATTATCTTGATTTCTTCTTCTTCTTCTTTTTACATTTCTTTTCCATTTGCCATTTAAGATTTTGCTATAGATTATTCCAATCAAATGATGGTGTCTTATGCTAACTCAAAATAAAATTATTTTTACCAAATTCAACATTAACATCTATTTCTCAAATACTGATAACTGAACAAAAGAATATTGCCAAAATCCTATTCCTTAATTCCTTTACCTTCTTGAACTTCCACATTAACCAAGCAAGAGACCATCTAGTCAAATTAAGTGCTAATTTAAAAAAATAATTGACTCAAATTTTGAATAACATTAAAATCCCAAAAACCAAATATTTTCTTCTCCTTTTTTTTTTTTTTCCTCTAATAATTTTCCATCAACCAAAATGAGAAATGAGCCGAGTAATATACTATTATTATCTAAAAGAGATGAAAAAAAGGAATGTGGAATTTTGTGGAGATCTCAATTTTTTTATTACAAAAAAATGGAAGGCATGAGATTCCACCAATTTACAAAAACCATGCAAATCTTAGTTTAACAAAACAAAATATAAACCATATCAGATTCATAGCCATAAAATCATCAAATTATTGTAGCAAAATTACTATTTAAGCGGAAAAAAAAAATCATCATTACAAAAATACATTCACTAAGTTAAAACAAAAATTCTCATCCAATAAAAACCAAGACATTCCCAAATTTACATACACTACCAAGTCTACCTTAGGGCCTTAGGCATGAGCTCAATATGATTTTATTTGATTAAGTGTTGCATAGGATTAAATTTGTTTGTCTCAATATGATTCATTGAACATCAAGGAAAAATAATAATCATATTAAAATGCTAATTACCTTAATATATACTAATTAACAGCTACTGGCTAACTATTGCATTACATCAATGAGTATTGTATCACTAAATACAACAACACTTAATTGATGTAAACTTAATGCATAAAGGCTACATAATAAAAAGCCTCAACCTCCATTGAAATAGGGGCCAAGACTTTACCACTACCATGACCACCCTCCTTATTTCCCTTCCATTTGAAAGATTTCCATGTGTAAGTATTCTAGAATAAAACAAAAGATTACTCAAGAATTTTCTCAAACAAATTTTGTATATAAACTTAAGTTGTTCTGTTGTAGAATATAATATAGAAGAATTAGAAGAAAAAAAATTGTTAAAAATGAATGCTTTAGATCTTCCACCACACTCGTACTTACAAATATTATTTTAAGGGCTCTATATACCATACAAAAAAAAATGCTTTAGATCCTCCAAAATGTTTTAAAAGGAAAAGAAAAAAAAAAAAAAGAGAGAGAATCTACAAATTAGAAGAAGAGAGATAAAGATAGAACTGGTGAGACCTGGCCAACAATGGCAACTGAATAGGCAGCCACACCTATGCCACAATGACAAATGAATTAATTAATAAATTAATAATGAGGTGTAAAATTGTGGAGGCTACAAAGTTGAGGTGGCATACTCTCAAGAGGTCAACAAATAGTTGTCAGGGACTTTTTGCGGCGAGGGCCAAAATTGCAAGAATGGCTTAAATCTCCCCTTAGGCTCTTTAGAAGTGTTTATCTGTGGAAAATCAAGCCCAAAATTCCAAATGTATAGTGAATAAAAGGCTAATGGTGCTTTAACAAGAGAGAAATCAAAATGCCATAACTAAAAAACAAGAAAATACAGAAAAAGTATACAAGTCCGAAACGTCGACCCACAATCAACGAGAATTGAAAATTGAGAGAGATTGTGAGGAAGAATGGAAAGGTTCCCTTGTACCCATATCTCCACCCCCAAGCTCTGGAATTGTGAGAATGTTGGCTAGCTAAATGAGCTTTTGCTCTAAAGTTTCAGCTATGTGGGTAAAACGTAGTTTTTGGCTTTTTAGCTGAAGAAAGACTCTTGTATTGATCTTGGGGTGTTGCTCTCAGAGTAAAACATGATTCCTTTGTTTTGAATCTGGTTGTGGCATTTATATTGAGTTTAAGGTGCTCGAAGTGATTAGTTTTTGGTCAATAGAAGAGGTTTTGAACCCCAAGGTGTTAAGCAAGTAGTAATTTTCAGGTTTGCTTTTGTTTGAATAAAATGAAGAATTATTTTTATCATCTATTAGAAATTGAAAAGAATATGGATGGACACCCAAAGTGTAACATCTAGGAGTTATAGAGCAATGATTTAGACTGTTACTCTACCCCACTAAGTCCACTATTCCACTCAATATCAATAGAGTGGTTTATATATAAACACCAAGAGTGGTACCCATTGAATAGGTGAACGAATTCTACATTTCTCATAGTATTTATAGAGTATTGTGAGGCTCTTAGGTTGTGGGTTATGTTTGCATCACTCTAGTAGTGTGCAACACCATCAAAGAAACATTTTTGGTTTGTGGATCATTCAAATTGTAATTTAGAACGTGTTTGAATAGCTGGTTTGCGTGGAGGCTGGCTCTAGACAGTGTAGAACAATCTCAAAGCTCCTATGTGATCATCGATTTAGGCCAAGAAAGGTATGCTGAAAAACCAATTACTTATATTCTGTCGCAAGTTTCTATTTCTTACATTGGTATCAGAGCATTTATAGGTTGTTCTTGATGTCATAGGCATATATGATTAGTTCTTAATGCATTTTATGCTTCTGTAATATGCTATGAATTTCTATGCACCTCACATGGCCTTCAATGGCAAGTTTCGATTATGAGCATTTCATGCCTTGAAATTAATATATGTTGTTTATATTACATGTATTAATATCTTCCTTAAGTTTCGTAGCAAATCTCTAAGTGTGGCATGAGATATAGTTTAACAAAACTTAGAACACCAAAACTTTAAGGACAAAACTGCTCTTATATGATTTTTGTTTACAAAATATGATTTCATATTATGAATCTATACGTTATAAGCTTTAAATTGGTATATAGTACGTTAAAAATGGACTTGAAATGAAGAAGATATAAAAATTTGAAGTTATGAAACTCATATTATTTTTGGCTGAGAGAAATTGATAGGAGCAGATGAAAGTAGAAGACAACATTTTAGGCATCACGTGTCTGCCACTCGCCAAAAGGGCTAGAGTGACAGCCAATAATATAATAAAAAAGGGGGGGGGGGGTGTGGGGGAGGTCCCATACAATGGCTTACTGGGGGGGGGGGTGTGGGGGAGGTCCCACACAATGGCTTACTTCTTAAACACCTTTTTTTTTTTTTTTTGTTGCTCAATTAGTGTGCACTGTTCAGTGTGCACATGTGCTCCGTCTGTTTCACCAATATTTAAATAAATAAATAAAAAGGGTTCCACAAATAGTTTATTTCCAAAATGTATTAGCATGATATGTGAATGATGTTTAAATATCATGATGATTCATCCTTATTAGATTTAAAGGGCTGCTGCAATTTACTATTGTTGATGCGACTCTTTATTGGTGGTGTATATATTTTTAAGAAATATCTAATGATTTGGAATTGATTGATTCTTTAAATTATTTAATTCCGTTATTATTTCTTAGTGAAATATGGTATTAAAAATATTTACACAATGTTAAATATTATATTTAACGCAACAAAGAAATAATTATTTCTTAGTGAAATAATGAGATGCCTATATGAATTGTTCTCATGAGTTTAAATTGTGATAGCATTTTTGGCTTAATAGTTAATTGATAAAATTGGTGAATTATTTTTAATACATATTTTTTGTAAATATGAAATATAGAATAGTGGGAGTATGGTTGAGTTGCATTATCTCTCATACATAATTTTGCAGGAATAGATTAAAATTAAGCTTAGTAAAAAGCACTAGTGGCGCAAGAGATGATTAAGAAGCTTAGTGAATTTTCAATCTTGCGACATGTGTTGATTATCTAAGTTTATTTTAGATTGAACGTCAAAATTTTTGAAATGTGTGTGTAATGTCCCATTTGTGAAATTTTGTAGTGAAATGGCTTCAAAGGTATAGTTGCTGATCTCAATAAAGGAGAGAAACTGGATGGTGAAAATTATAATATTTGGCACCGCAAAATCCAGTATGTGTTGAATGAACAAGAAGTCCTAGAGACTCTAACTCATTTGTTGAGTAAACCCGATGAGGGGGGCACTGAGCAACACCAATGTGATCTTGCTGCCTATGAAAGTTGGCACAAGAAGGATTTGTGTGCGCACTTTACAATGTTGAGCAGCATGCACAATGACTTGATTGGTGAATTTGAGTAGTATACAACTGCACAAGACATGTGGAAAGCTCTAAAGCTAAGATATAGAGGGACATCAACCACTAGACTGCATGGCTTAACAATGAAATTTGATTCATATAAGATGCGCTTTGAACATATGATGAAGCAGCATCTTAGGGCGATGTCCTCCATGATTCAAGAAATCAAATCAATTGGAAACAATCTTATTGATGAACAACAAGTCCAGGTAGCGATTCGTTCACTACCAAGTTCATAGGAGACGACATGTCAAAACTTGACACATAATGAGAACATTAAAACATTTGATGATGTGGCTCGTCACTTGGAACTTGAAGCTAAGCACCTTGAAGCAGCCAAGCCGATTAGTTCTATGCACATGGCTGAGACTAGCTTGCGTAAGGCATCTAGGCCTAAACACAAGCAACCTGATTATGCTCCTGGACAAGAGAGACCTAATGGGCTACCGCCTAAGAAGGCTAAGTTTGTCAAGCACAAAACTAGAGGAAAGCACACAAAGAAGGAAAAGTCTAAGTTGACTTGTTATAATTGCGGAAAGAAACGACATTTTGCTCATGAATGCACTGAGCCAAAAAAGGTAACACCTAATCCTACATCTCACCATGTTTTTGTAATTAGTCATGTCCTTGTTGCTAATTCTGCTCCTATGTGGACTGTAGACTTAACGGCAACAGAACATGTAGTGAGAGATACAGTGGGATTTATGGAGTACCGCTAGATCCCTGTTGGGTGTAGAGACATCAAGGTGGGAAACGGAGCTAGCGTGGAGGTACTTAGAGTTGGTACTTACAAGCTAGAATTGCGAGGTGGTCACACTCTGTATGCTCTAGAGAACTTACTTTCCGTAGTTACTTTGTTAAAACTTGGTTTTCGGTTTATTTTTTAGAATAATTATGTTTTATCGTATTTGGGAACAGTTTATTATGGCCGTGATTTTATTTCAAATGGTTTTTTAATTTTGGATATTGAATATTATAATAATGATAGTTCAGTTTTTTTGACTTCATCTGATAATGCTTCTAATAATTCAATTATATGGCATGCTAGGCTTGGCCATATAAGGCAAGAGAGGATGACTAGGTTAGCTAGAGAAGGCCTTATGGGCAATCTCACTAAGGACACTTTGTCCACATGTGAACATTGTTTAGTGGGAAAGTAAAAAAGAAAACTGTTGGGAAAAGCCACAAGGGCATCTTTTCCATTACAACTAATCCACTCTAATATATGTGGTCCAATGAATGTGAGGGCAAGGCATGGAGGTTTCTACTTCATCACATTCATAAATGACTATACTAATTACGGTTATGTCTATTTGATTTATCATAAGTCTGAGGCTTTAGATTGCTTTAGACAATACATGAGATTGGTTGAGAATCAATTAGACAAGAGCATTAAGGCTCTCAGAACTGATTGGACATGAGTATCTATCTCAGCAATTTAAGGAGCTTTGTGATGAAAAGGGAATTGAAAGGCAGTTAACGATACCTTATACATCGCAACAAAATGTTGTGGCGGAAAGGAGAAATCAAACACTACTAGAGATGGTTAGGTCAATGATGGTGCAAGCAAACTTACCGATTTCGTATTGGGGGGATGCACTTTTGATTGTAGCCTATATACTTAACTGAGTGCCCTCTAAATTAGTGTCTTCCACACCTTATGAACTATGGACCGGTAAGAAACCTGACTTGAATAAGTTGCGGTCATAGGGTTCAATAGGTTATGTTCACAATACTTCTCATAGATATGGGAAGTTGGGCCTAAAGGAAAGAAGTGTATTTTTATAAGATATTCTGAGCATTCCAAAGGCTATGTGTTGATAGGTGAACAACCTAATGAAAGTGTGACTGAATTGGAGTCACGTGATGTTGATTTCATTGAAAGTGAATTCCCTAACATAGGTGAAGTTGAAAAGAACTTGACTCTTTATGAAATGATGGATCAAGAAGGAGGCACCCCAAGTAGACTAGTAGAGGACAAGGAAGAAATTCCTAAAACTCCTAGAGATAGTGGGAGCGACTCACAACCTATTGGGAGCACACCAATAAAAGTTGATCCACAACAACCTCAGCCACATAGAAGTAACCGTGGTAATGTTCCCCGTCGTCGTTTTGAGATTGAAGGGGAAGATTTCATAATTTCTTCACAGGATGATGATGAGCCAAAAACTGTGCAAGAGGCTCTCTCATCTTCTGTTAGTGATGAGTGGATAAAAGTAATGAATGATGAAATGAAGTCTATGAGGACTAATCAGGTCTGGGATTTGGTAGACCTTCCGTCAGGGCGTAAAGCAATTGGGAACAAATGGGTTCTTAAAATCGAACGCAAGGCGGATGGGTCAATAGAAAGGTATAAAGCTCGATTAGTGGCAAAAGGATACACTCAAAATGAGGGTGTTGACTACGAGGAAACCTTTTTGCCGGTTGTGAGATTTGCCTCTGTTTGACTCATTCTGGCCATTTTTGCAAACTTGAATTTGGAATTATACTAAATAGATGTTAAGACAGCTTTTCTCAATGGAGAACTAGATGAAGAAATCTATATGGATCAACCTATTGGCTTTGTGACCAAAGGTCAAGAGCACAAAGTGTACAAACTTAAGCGATCCATATATGGTTAAAAGCAGTTATCTAGACAGTGGTATCTGAGATTTCATCGAGCCGTTCTATCGAATGGGTTTACGATGATCGAAGAAGATCACTGTGTCTACGTAAAATGATCTAAGGGAAGTTTCATTATTTTGTCATTGAATGTTGATGACATATTATTGACTGGTAATGACATGGAGATGATTATCGCCACAAAAGGGTAGTTGTCCTCTAACTTTGAGATGAAGGACATGGGTAAGGTAGATTATATTCTAGGGGTTAAAATCCTTAGGGATCACTCAAAAAACTTTTAGGTTTATCACAACAAACCTACATTAAGAAAGTTCTTGAGTGTTCCCAAATGCATAATTGCAAACCCATAGATACTCTAGTTGCAAAAAATGAGAGCTTAAACCTTGATATGTGTCCTAAGACTCAAGATGAAAAAGAAAGGATGGCTCGTGTTCCTTGTGCTAATGCAATTGGAAGCTTGATGTATGCAATGATGTGTACTCAGCCTGATATATGTTATGCTGTTGGATTAGTCAGCAGATTTCAATCTAATCCAGGACTTGCTCATTGGAAAGCTATCAAGAGGATATTAAGGTATCTTAAAGGGACAGCGGACTACATCCTTTGTTATTAGGGTTCAGATCTGCGTATGATTGGCTATAGTGATGCTGACTGGGGTAGTGATCTAGATGAATGCAAATCTACATCTGGGTATGCCTTATTGCTAAATAATGGCGCCATCACTTGGAGTAGCAAGAGACAACCCTGTATAGCAATATCAACTATGGAAGCAAAGTATGTAGCATGTTCAGCAGCTGTTCAAGAAGCAGTTTGGTTGAGGAGGTTCTTTCAAAATCTTAAGGTTGTCAAGGATGCCTCGGATCCCATTATGATAAATTGTGATAGCATGGCAGCATTTGCCTATGCTAAGGACTCAAAGTATCATGGTAGAACCAAACATATTGATATACAATATCATTACATTCGAGACATGGTTGCTCACAATGAAGTGGTTCTAAAACATGTTTCTACAAGCCTTATGATTGCTGATCCACTAACAAAGCCTATAGGAAGGGATGTCTTCCAGGCTCATGTTAGGAGTTTAGGGCTACGTAGAATATGATGATATGTTTTTTTTTTTTTAGTTACCATTTATTGTACTCTTTTGGGATATTTTGTTATAAATGCATATGATGTTATTTAGTTAATAATATGTATGTTTACACACACGTATACCATATGATGAGTTCTATGATATGAAAGGTATGTCAGCAGGCTTAAGTTGGCTCACTCACACGAGCGATCGCCTCTGGTGCTTGAGTAGTGAGCAGAGATGAGACATTGTGTTATTTAATGCTTATGTAGCATATATAGATGGTAGACACAAACAAATGTCACCTTAGTTGGAACTAAGATGAGGTCTATAATATATTTATCTTAAATAGACCGTACATGGATAGCCCATGATCCATGTAGCCTGTGGTTAGCCAGATGCGAGACCTTATTTGATGCCTGAGTTAGCAAGAGAATAAAGGACTCGAGTTAGGTGCTTGAGTAGCGACTAGACTAAGATTTGTACGGTGTATTGAGTTAAGACATACACTCTTACTTAAGAGAACTCCACTGTAGCATGTATTTCATACTACATGTGCTTGCTCGACCAAAAGCGGAGGTGAGGGAATGAATCCTTGCTTCTTCACCGTGTGAGTCCCATGGATATTTCATTAAGATCCTACTTTTGCCCTTGTTACTTTTGACTATGTCATGAAGATGAGGTTTTGATGTCTGCTACTTTGGGACATGCTGGGAAAGCGATTGGACCAAAGTTAAAGGACATGAGTGCAAAGGGAAGGCTATTTTTGTAACACATCCTTATATTTGTGCTCACTGTCAACAGGTTATAGTGCTTATGGTTGCGAAATAATTGTGAGTGCATTTAGATAGTTATGATGGATCAAGCATAAGTTTGAGTATCAAACTCAAAAGGGGTTAGAGATGCTTGATTCGATGTGTTAATATATGTCTAGGGCATAACGAGACACTTTAGAGATGTTGCTATGCTGGTCTTGGTATAAGATTTAGTATAGTACTCCCAAATATGTTTTTCAAGTGTGCTCAGCGGTTGCATAACCTATTTTTAAGTATGAACGCACTGAGAAACACATTGAGAGATGGATAATAGGGCCATGCCCACAGTGGATGAGTGGGAGATGTTAGAAACTGAAAAGAATATGGATGGACACCCAAAGTGGGCATGTACTTCTGTATACCTCAGAATGATTGTAACATCTAGGAGTTATGGAGCAATGGTTCAGACTGTTACTTTACCCGACTAAGTCCACTATTCCATTCAATATTAATGGAGTTGTGTATATATAAACACCAAGAGTGGTACCCATTGAACAGGATAACAAATTCTACATTTCTCATAGTGTTTATAGAGTATTGTGAAGCTAATAGGTTGTGGGTTATGTTTGCATCACTCTAGTAGTGTGCAACACCGTCATAAAAACGTTTTGGGTTTGTGGATCATCCAAATTGGAATTTAGAACGTGTTTGAATAGCTTGTCTACATGGAGGCTGGCTCCAGATAGTGTAAAACAATCTCAAAACTCCTGTGTGATCATCGGTTTAGGCCAAGAGAGGTATGCCGAAAAATCGAATCCTTATATTCCACTGCAAGTTTCTATTTCTTACATCATCATTAAGGGAAATACTTGAATAAACCCTCAGTGGCTCCCTCTTTTCCATTATTTCATACTCTTGGGAGGCTCACCTAAGTGAAGGCTAGCAGCTGCAGTTGGCCAATGAGAGCCAACTATTTTTAAGAAAAAAAAGGGTTCAGACAAAAATTTTGAGCCACAATCAGTCAAAGAATAAAAGCTATTTTGGGCTAGAAATTTTGGGTACAAGACCTCTTCCATGAGCTTGAGGTGCTACTAGTATCCCTTGCCCACTTGATAGCGTGCATAGGCTGGGCTCATGCAAAAGGTCCAAAAGAAATCAACTTATACCCTCCAAAATACACTTCCTCAATTTCCCCCATATGTGGCAAGGGCTTGGGCCATGCCTAAAGAATAAAAAGTAATATATATTACATGAATTGGGCCCATAATAAGGTTGGGCTTGATTGAGTCGGGCTTATAGAGAATGTGTTGTGAAAATGGATATTAGTAATAGTCAAAGGTTTGGATTATATAGTATTTATAGATACCCAAAATGAAAAAGGAGTTTTTTTTTTTTTTTTTTGGGGGAAAATAAACTGATGATGTAGATGATGACATGGAGGAACTAGTCTTTTACTAAATTAAATGCAAAACTACCAATATTATATATAGTATAAGCTTCAATATGAAAATTCTGAAACCTGAAGGAAAAAAGAAAAATATTTTTATTTATTTATAAATTAGACGAAAACAAAGAGTCTTCCCTCTTTAGTCATTAGTTAACTTGAATTCTTAGATAATGACTAACTAGTTGTAAGTTCTAACAATGTGTGTGACAGGTAAAAATTTTTATGTTGATATTTTTAGTTATTATTTTTGTTTAATAAAATGTTTGGTGCTTCTTTCAACCACACAACAGAGTTATCAACACAAAAAGCGTACTTCATGTGGCCTTGTTTTGTCATAATAAGTAATATGAGGGCTTGAATGAAAATATATATGATCATTTTTGTTAGATAATGGAAAGGACAATAAATTTATTTATAAAAGAATTTATGTCATGGTATGTTAAATAACTTATACATTGCAAGATGAGCTTTACATGTCAATAGGAAAAAAAAAAAAAAACCATTTAAAAGTTTAAGAGAACCATAATTATAGTAATTTCCTAAAATTTTTATCTGACTTAAACTTATTTACCCATCTTAGGAAGCGCAATAGTGAATCATTGGCTAGAATTATGAAAAACATGAAAATAAAATGATATGTAGTTTAAAAAAAATTGAGAAATTTATGCATTCACATTATCTTATAAATTTGTCTCTCAAATCCCTTATTTCACTTATATATTAAAATGGATTGAATAGGGATAGAACTAGACAAATAATGGACTGAAGTAGACCAAATTGGACAGAAGTAAACTAAAATTGACTAAATTGGAAAAAAGTGAATTGAATGGACTAAGTTGGACCAACATGGACTAAATTGGACTAAAATTGACCAAAATGGTCCAAAATGGATCGACATTTTTTTATTATTGGTTTGTTCCTATAATGTTTTTAAAACATTAAATATTAATTGATTGACAATGGTGATGTGGCAGATGATATGACTCAATAGGAACGTAACATTAAATGTTACGCTTTGACTTTTAAATATTATATAAATAATAATCGATTAATCCTCCATCTCATCTAATAATTGTTATTTTTACCCCCTAAATAGTTTTATGAGTCTTGACTCTTTGGGAGCTACTTCAACATCTTAATATATACCATCATTTCATGCTTCATTGCCACCAAATTTTATAAAGAATTGCTTGGAAAAATTGTGAATATTTCAAACAGTATTTCAAAAGGTAATTCATGTTGTATGCTCATTTTGTGATTGTGTGTTGTATGATGTTTTTGGTTTGTAATTTATAAGTTGTTTAGGATTGTAATTTATAGCGTTGTGTGTTTTGTAGATTGGTGATTGCTCTAGTTATAAGCAATTATTTTTCATTGTCTCTTAAATAAATAAAAGCATTTCATATACCCTCCACTATAAAGCTCAAGCCTTATAGTATTTAATATATTTTTTAATTGTAGCTTACATTTAATCTTCCCATCCATAAATCCCAAGCCAAATATTATTTCACACTACAATTTCTCAGATTGAGCTTATTTAACTGAATACTTGTTTTTACCTTTTCAATTGCTACTTTCCTTGAAAAATTAAAAGACAATATATATGAACTATCAAAAGTCTCTTATAATTTAATTATTAATAATATTGAAATAGCTAATGTAGGGACTCAATTTGGATTGACCCTTAGTAGAGTATGAATGGGTTTTCAGCCCAATCAAGCCCAAACAATAAATTTGTAGAGAGTGGGTTAAAGGTTTAGGCGCTGGCCGTCGATCACCATGCATGAACTTTCTTTATAAAAAATACTAAGAGTTTCTTTACAAATGGAGGAATGCTCCTCGGCCTGTGGCCGAGGAGACCCTTTTGTTCTCTCTCTTTTTTTTTTCCCCCCTCTTTACTTTACTTGCTTTACTTATATAATCTTCATCTTCCTATCTCCTTCTTCCATCTGTTGATCATCCATTTGCCTCTCTTCTGGCCGTTTGTCCCATCAGAGGCCTTATCAGTACTCAAGTAGTTCACTCTGATCAAGTTGCCCTGCTAAGGGGGGTTATATCCCCATTAATGCAGCCAGAGGGGTTAGGTGAATGCATTAAGTGCGAATGTGACAGCTTGCTCTGGGCTTGTCCCCTCTCAAAAATTATCCTTAGAATGCCGAGGACGAACAGGTCCTCGGAGTGGGTCACAAAAGAGGCTTTGTCTAACTTAGCCTTGGCTGGTCAGTCCTCCTCGGCGTTGGCCTTGGGCCTACTACCCGATAGGCCGAGGCTATCAGGCCCACGGGCCCCACAATAGCCCCTCAAAACCCTGCTGCACGCTCCCTCGGACGGGGAAGAGGGTTTTGATACCTGCGGGCTCTCTAGACGAGTCGCCCCACTTCGGTTTGTGCTAATGCTGATGGCTTTTTGACTGCCGATGCGCGTTTTTAGCGTTTCAAGACTTAATGGGTGCCCACATTAAATTTTGGCGACACCACGTTTCCCACTTTCAACGGCATGATCTTTTGCTTTTATGAGCAAGCGGTTACATTTGGGGAACCTAAGGGGGAGTATAAGTACCTGTTTGAACCGCTCGATTTCATCATTTTCACGCTTACAATTGTTGACGCGTATGATTTGAATCTGGTTGGACTTGTACACTATTTAAAGAGTACCGTCATACTTCTGTAAGTCTTCTTTTTCTATCGACCCCAAATTTCCTTGATTTTACTCCTCCTTTTCTTCTTTTAGAACTTTTAGTTGTCTTTGGGGAATGGGTAAGTTTAAGAAGTTGGTCGAGTCCGACGAGATGATGAACAAATTCATTATTGACTACGAAATACCCAATAATGTGCGTTTAAAGTACTGTGAAGAAGGGGAGTGGTACCTTAAGAGGAGAGAGGGTGAAGTCGTGATCCCAATAGTCGCTTTCGTAGAAAGAGGGATGAGAATCCCTATGAGGCCGGTAACCATCAATTACCTTAGGCATTTTCGCTTGGCTCCTACCCAGTGTGCCGTGAATGTATTTAGGATATTAGGGTGTGTAGATACCCTGAATAAGAAAATGGGGCTGAGACTGACTCACCACGATGTGAACTGGTGCTACAACCTTCACCACCTGAGGGGTAAGACGTACTATATGAAGACCAGGGACAATAGGGTTCGTCTCATCCAGTGTCTTCCTAATTCCAATAAGGGGTTGACCCAGGACTTCCTCATAGTGTCGGGGGAGTGGCACAACGGTTTTCACTGCCCAATAGTAGAGGGGGAGCCAGGTAGGGCATCCGAAGTACAAGACAATCTAGGTTTCAGTATTTTCAAGTTTTATACCTGTATATTCGATTTGGTTGATTAACCATAGGAATTTCGCTTTTCTTTTCGCAGATCCGCACGCCTTTGCACATCATTTCCACCCGGTTAACAAAGTGGATTTGGAAACCGTTCTTAGGTCGGACCTTTTCTTGAACGAACCTGATAACCAGGTCAGAGCTGCCCATCAAATCCTCGGATGCGACCCAGCTCAGAAATCATTCCCAGTCCCGAAGCACGTAATTAGAGCTCGTGACCCTCAGCTTACGCAGATTACCGTGGTGGAAGACGGTTTTGCTTTTACTGAGGGGTCTTATATACCTGAAGGCATTCCGCTATCAGGTCCCTCTTCATCCCAGCAAATAACGGTGGCTAAGAAAGGACTATCTAAGAAGGCAAGGGAGGTGGCTGAACTAAGTTCCTCCGAGGACGAATATAGTGTGTTTGACCTAGCTGATCAGTCCGCGGATCCTCCTGGTGACCTAGGAGACCCCCATTTGTCCGAAGCCGATCTCCAGTCCCTAAGAGTTGGTACTCAGGCTGAGATGGGTTTAAAAAGACAGCCCCAAACCAATCTTCTTGACTTGCTTGAAGGCGGTTCCAAGAAGGGTGTACCAGAGGAGTCACAGCCCCAGCCCCCAGCACCTTAGCCCCAGATTCTAACCTTGCAAACCAGGTCGTCCTCTGTCCCCATAGTATCAGACCCTCAGACCGAGTCTCGTGACCTGAAGAGGAAGAGACTTTCCAAGGGAAAGGAGCCAATGGATGGGAGCAAATCTCATTCCCCATCCGAGGAGGGTAGGTTTCACAGGCCTCCGAAGCAACTAAAACTCGGTGGTCAACGAAAAGGTAAGAAGGCCACCCAGCAGTCCGAGGCTCAAGCCTGGCTGCCCGCTGCCATGCTCCATGATCAGCCCCTGATGGATAACGCGTCGATGCGGGAATCTCAGGGAAACAAGGGGGCTCTCGTGGCCGTGGCCGTGGAGAAATCTCTTCTTCTACCCACTGACATGGCTGAGTTAGAGAATATGAGTGGGTCCGAGGTTGTCCTCGACCTTAAGAAATATCTAGGCATAGTGGGTCCTTTAGCACCTATTTACTTTATTCAAAGTTTGCCGCTTAGTATCTTTCTTTCTCTTTACGGAGTTACTTGTTTTTATTGGCAGGCTATCCAGGCCCTTTTCAGGTTAGGCGAGGAGGTCGATGACCATAGCAATGCCTTAGCGCAAGAGCGTGACAAGTTCTTGGAGGCTGCCAATACTCTTAAGAGATCTGAGGCCGACTTAAAAAACGTGACCGATGATCTAACAGAAATGAAGAAGGCCAGGGATACTGCTGTCTCTGACCTAGCCGTGGTCAGGAAGCAAGCTGAGGATCAAACTAATCGCTTGCAAAACGTTGAGGGTCAATTACAAACTGTCAAAGAGAACATTACCTATATGAAGGAACAGTTGACCAAGGCAATCCATGAGAAAGGTGTTGCCGAGTATGCCAGGGACGAGGCTGTGAGAGCCAAAGACGAGGCGGTATTTGCAAAAATAGACGCTGAGCGCTCTGTGAAAAAGGCAAAGGAGGATGCTTTCGCAGATGGGGTGGCTAAGACTGAAGCCACCCTTCGGGTTCAAGTTCCTGCAGTATGCAGGCATTACTGTTCTCAAACTTGACATAAAGCCCTCAACCAAGCGGGGGTTGATGCCTCATCTGATCTTAGAAGAGAGGATAGGGTATATTACCCTATTACCATTCGCGAGGTTGCACCTGCTGCTCCCGAGGAGGGATCCTCATTACCATCGGTTGAGTGTCACGATAAGACCGCCGAGGATACACCGTTAACTGACCAACCACCCGAGGAGGTTGAGCCCCAGAGAGCGTTGGGGGAAATTATAACCGAGGGTCAGGAAATACCACAAGACGTGGTAAGTCCTTCGACGGACCTTCCGAGATCAAGCCCTTAGGCCTTGGCCCAAGCCTTTTGATTTACTTACTGACTTAATTTGCCTACCGAGTTGAGGAGACTAGTATACGACATAGGATAACTTTGTTTATTTTCTCTTTGATCTTCTCTTTTATCTCATTTTGTTTCTTGCCTCAGTGGCGTTGTAAGGGAGTTGTATACTTTCCGTTCGAACTAAATACTTAATACTTTGCTTCCAACTAATGATATTTTCTTTTGTTTGCTTTACTATTGTATTCTGCTCAATATTCGTATTTTATTCTGGAGTTAGCCTCATGAAACCATCTGTTATCCTTCAAATATAAATCTAAGGATCGTATTATAGCTTGACTCTAAGTAACGCTTTGGTTTTTCTCGAGATAGTTATTTCCTCTATAGGTTCGAGTCCGAGGACCATACAATACCCTGATTATGCCCAGTACTTCTATTTTTCTATAAGTATCTAGTTTTCCATAGGCTTGGGTCCGAGGACCATACAATACCTTGGTTATGTCTAGTACTTCTATTTTTCTATAAGTATCTAGTTTTCCATAGGCTTGGGTCCGAGGACCATGCAATACCTTGGTTCTGTCTAGTACTTCTATTTTTCTATAAGTATCTAGTCTTCCATAGGCTTGGGTCCGAGGACCATACAATACCTTGGTTCTGTCTAGTACTTCTATTTTTCTATAAGTATCTAGTTTTCCATAGACTTGGGTCCGAGGACCATACAATACCTTGGTTCTGTCTAGTACTTCTATTTTTCTATAAGTATCTAGTTTTACATAGGCTTGGGTCCGAGGACCATACAATACCTTGGTTATGTCTAGTACTTCTATTTTTCTATAAGTATCTAGTTTCCCCATAGGTTTGGGTCCGAGAACCATGCAATACCTTGGTTCTGTCTAGTACTCAGGTATAATGGTGTGTATAGTTTTACCATAGGCTTGGGTCCGAGGACCATGCAATACCTTGGCTCTGTCTACCACTTCTATTTTTCTGTAAGTATCTAGTTTCCCCATAGGTTTGAGTCCGAGGACCATGCAATACCTTGATTCTGTCTAGTACCCAGGTATACTGGTGTGTATAGTTTTACCATAGGCTTGGGTCCGAGGACCATGCAATACCTTGGTTCTGTCTACCACTTCTATTTTTCTGTAAGTATCTAGTTTCCCCATAGGTTTGGGTCCGAGGACCATGCAATACCTTGGTTCTGTCTAGTGTTAACTACCTTTTTTTAAAAAAAAAAAAAATTAATTTTTTTTTTATAAAAAGTTAGAAATTTTAAAAAGGCATTAATAACTATATTTAGAAATATCTATTTCCTACAACTTAGCACACACTATTTCTATTTAGAAATATCTCACATGTATCTTTTTCAGTTTCTTTGCACATGCTTTTATATTGCCTCAACTTTCTACTCACCTTATCACCATTTCCAATTTTAGGAAGGTTTCTTTCCTTTGATGTTATTGATCTACAGTATAATACTGTTATTAAGAGACTTCCTTTATTTGGGATCCTTATTTCTATGGTTTAAAAATACTTCTAAATTTTAAATTTAAGCATAAACAAAATTTGAAGACAATAAAGTAAAAATATATTTTTAACTCTCACATAAAACTACTCATTTTCAAAATCCTAAATTTTAGCTTTTTTTATCTTTGCCTTTTTGAAATTTAGGTAATCTTTTTTCTAATTAATTTTTTCTAATTTTCCGAAAAATAAAGGCCAAAAGTTTTTAGCAGATCGGTTAACAACTTAAAAAAATTAAATTTTTTTTTAAATGCATTAATAACTACATTTAACTCATCATTCTTCCAAAAATTTAGCACACATTATCTCTCTCTCTCTCTCTCTCTCTCTATGTATATATATATAGAGAGAGAGAGAGAGAGCCATGTGATTTGTTTCACCCTCCTTTTATTAGTATACTTTAATTATTGTCCTGACTAGTATGCTCTGTGATTTACAGTTGTCACAATACGTGGATCTTCTGTATTAATCACACCCAAACACTGGATTTGATAATCAAGTAGAACACTAAGGAGTTTGTTCTCAAAATTCTTAAAGAACCTAGTTTTCCAAGGTTACCTTGTGGACGTTTGAGCCTAGAGTTGGCATTTTAGTCTTGTTGGGTTTTAGGTAAACAGTTCTTTCTTGAAGAAACTATCATGGCCAGTTCATCCTCAATAGTTACTGATACCACTAAACCTACCTTTGATCTTTTCCTTCGAACATCCACTACAAATAGGTTAGACTACTTGTATGAGATTTCTCATGTACTTGAAGATAGTAAGATCCCTATTACTGATTTCCCTATTGTAAATCCTTATGCTATGTTTGATAAACCCTAAACTATTTTCAAAAAACCCATAAAAAAATTTATTAGTCTTTCTTATCCTTCTATTGTCAAAGAATATGTCCAAGCTTCCAAGTTTAACCAGTTCATTATTCTTGCATGTGAAAACGAAAACTTTATCACCCTTACTCTTCCCAAAGAATTTGTAATTCCATGGCAAAAACAAGGGTACACACACCTTCATTTTGGGGCCATAAGGTTGGCGCTAACATTCCATGGAAGGAAAGGACTCCCCTTAGTCTCTAGAATTTCACTTCTTGATTCTAGATTCCTAGAATATCAAAATGCAGTCATAGGAACGGCTCAAACCACTTTAACTGAGCGATTCAATTTTGTGCTCACCGTCAAGTTTCAATCTTTCTTCTACCACGGTGGGGCATTCGATGGCCAAGCCAGTGTCGCATGCTGTGACACCGGCTTCGAAGCCAGTGTCGCATGCTGTGACACCGGCTTCGAAGCCAGTGTTGCATCCTTTATCTTGATTTCTTTTTCTTTTTCTTATAAATTTCTTTTCCTTTTGCCATTTAAGATGTTGCTATAGATTATTCCAATCAAATGATGGTGTCTTATGCTAACTCAAAATAAAATTGATTTTGCCAAATTTAACATTAACATCTATTTGCCAAAATCCTATTCCTTAATTCCTTTACCTTCTTGAACTTCCACACTAACCAAGCAAGAGAGAGAAAGGCATCTGAAATTTAGCAGTATAGAACATCTAGTCAAATTAAGTGCAAACTTTAAAAAATGATTGACTCAAATTTTGAATAACATTAAAATCCCAAAAACCGAATATTTTCTTCTTCTTTTTTCTCATAATTTTCCATCAACCAAAATGAGAAAAGAGCCGAGTAATATACTACTATTATCTAAAAGAGCTAAAAAAAAAGGAATGTGGTATTTTGTGAAGATCTCAATTTTTTTTTACAAAAAATGGAATGCATGAGACTCCACCAATTTACAAAAACCATGCAAATCTTAGTTCAACAAAACAAAGTATAAACCATATTAGATTCATAGCCATAAAATCATCAAATTATTGTAGCAAGATTGGTATTTAAGTGGAAAAAGAAAATCATCACTAAAAAAATACATTCACTAAGTTAAAGCAAAAATTCTCATCCAATCAAAATCAAGACATTCCCCAATTTACATACACTACCAGGTCTGCCTTAGGGCCTTATGCATAAACTCAATATGATTTTATTTGATTAAGTGTTGCATAGAATTAAATTTGTTTGTCTCAATATAATTCATTGAACATCAAGGAAAAATAATAATCATATTAAAATTCTCATTCAGTTAATATTTACTAATTAACAGCTACTGGCTAACTATTACATTACATCAATGAGTATTGTATCACTAAATACAATGACACTTAATTGATGTAACCTTAATGCATAAAGGCTACATCAAGAAAAGCCTCAACCTCCATTGAAATAGGGGCCAAGACTTTACCATTACCATGACTACCCTTCTTATTTCCCTTCCACCTGAAAGATTTCCATGTGTAAGTATTCTAGAATAAAACAAAAGATTACTTAGGAATTTTCTCAAACATATTGTGTATATAAACTTAAGTTGTTCTACAACAGAATATAATATAGAAGAATTAGAAGAAAAAAAAATTGTTAAAAATGAATGCTTTAGATCTTCCACCACACTTGTACTTATAGATATTATTTTAAGGGTTCTATATACCATAAAAAAATGTTTCTTGTAAAGTTTTTATAAAAAAAAGAAAAAAGAAAAGAAGAAGAGAGAGAATCTACAAATTAGAAGAACAGAGATAAAGATAGAATTGGTGAGGCCTGGCCAACAATGACAATTGAAAAGGTAGCCACACCTATGCCACAACTGGGTTGGGGTAAGATTCACTTGGCAGTGAGATTGACCCCGCCGTCACAATTGGTATATGATTGAAGAGGATCCAGTTCCATAATCTTGATTGAAAAGAGGAAAAGTGCGTGAGTTTTAGTTTGAAGTTTTTGGGTTTTATAAAAGGACAAAGTTTAGCTACAAAATTTGTTGTAACCTTAAGTTACAACTTTATTCAATATCTTTTTTATTGGAGGTGAATCTTGACAAATTCACCATTAGATCATATCTTCTTCTTATATCCTTCATGCTTGTAAAATTTCTAAAAAATTAAAGATCAATAGTTATATCATCAACAAATTATTTAAATTGCAAGTTTTTGTAGTTTAAAATTATGCATAAAAGATAAACTTATGGATCATATAGTAAATAATATCTGATTGACACAAAATTTGACATGTGTGGTAAAGGCATAAAGAATATGCAATTTAATGTTTAGATTTTCAAAATATGTTGTAATATTTATTTTATTGAGTAAATTTGTAACCTTAAGCTACAATCAATTTTGTAGCTAAACTTTGTATTTTACAGAAATGTAGGTAGGGTTTTTAAAGGATTGGCGATGGAAGTTTTTGAGTTAGGATATTTCACTTCATTGAAGTCTGAAAATTAAATGAATTAATTAATAAATTAATAATGATGTGTAAAATTGTGGAGGCTGCAAAGTTGAGGTGGCATACTCTCAAGAGGTCAACAAATAAACAAATAGTTGTCAGGCACTTTTTGCAATGAGGGCCAAAAATGCAAGAACAGCCCAAATCTCCCTTTAGGTTCTTTAGAAGTGTTTATTATGGAAAATTAAGCCCCAATTTCCAAATATATAATGAATAAAAGGCTAATGGTACTTTAACAAGAGAGAAATCAAAATGCCATAATTCCCATAACTGAAATACAAGAAAATATAAAAAAAAGTACATAAGTCCGAAACTTTGACCCACAGTCAGCAAGAATAGAAAATTGAGAGAGATTGTAAGGAAGAAAGGAAATGTTCTCCTATTCCCATATTTCCACCCCCAAACTCTGAAATTGTGAGAATGATTGGCTAGCTGAATGAGCTTTTGCTCTAAAGTTTCAGCTATGTGGGTAAAACGTAGTTTTTGGCTTTTTAGCTGAAGAAAGACTCTTGTATTGAGCTTGGGGTGTTGTTCTTAAAGTAAAACATGATTCCTTTGTTTTGAATCTAGTTGTGGCATTTATATTGAGTTTGAGGTGCTTTAAGTGACTGGTTTTTAGTCAATAGAAGAGGCTTTGGACCCCAAGGTGTTAAGCAAGTAGTAATTTTTAGGTTTACTTTTGTTTAGATAAAATGAAGGATTATTTTTATTATCATTAAGGGAAATACTTGAATAAACCCTCATTGGCTCCCTCTTTTCCGTTATTTCATACTCTTGGAAGGCTCACCTAAGTGAGGGCTAGCAGCTGCAGTTGGCCAATGGTAGCCAACTATTTTTAAGGAAAAAAAGAGGTTCGGACAGAAACTTTGAACCACAGTCATCCAAGGCATAAAAGCTATTTTGGGCTAGAAATTTTGAGACCTCCTCCATGAGCTTGAGGTGCTACTAATGTCCCTTACCCACTTGGTAGCATGCATAGGCTGGGCTTATTCGAAAGGTCCAAAAGAAATCGACTTATACCCTCCAAACCATACTTTCTCAATTTCTCCCATATGTGGCATGGGCTTGGGCCATGCCTAAAGAATAAAAAATAATATATATTACATGAATTTGGCCCATAATGAGGTTGGGCTTGATTGAGTTGGGCTTATAGAGAATGTGCTGTGAAAATGGATATTAACAATAGTTAAAGGTTTGGATTATATAGTACTTATAGATAGTCAAAATGAAAAATGAGTTTTTTTTTTTTTTTTTTTTAAACTGATGATGTAGATGATGACATGAAGCAACTAGTCTTTTATTAAATTAAATGCAAAACTCCCAATATTATATATAGTATAAGCTTCCATATGAAAGTTCTGAAACCTGAAGGAGAAAAGAAAAATATTTTTATTTATTTATAAATTAGAGGAAAACAAAGAGTTTTCCCTCTTTAGTCATTGGTTAACTTGAACTCTTAGATAATGGCTAACTAGTTGTAAGTTCTAACAATGCGTGTCATAGGTAAAAAATTTTATGTCAGTTATTTTAGTTATTATTTTTGTTTTAATAAAATGTTTGGTGCTTCTTTCAACCACACAACAGAGTTATCAACACAAAAAGCGTACTTCATGTGGCCTTGTTTTGTCATAATATGTATTATGAGGGCTTGAATGAAAATATATATGATCATTTTTGTTAGAGAATGGAAAGGACAATCAATTTATTTATAAAAAAATTTATATCATGGTATGTTAAATAACTTATACATTGCAAGATGAGCTTTACATGTCAATTAAAAAAAAAATTTAATTTGTTTAGGTGAATCATTTAAAAGTTTAAATGAGCCATAATTATAGTAATTTCCTAAAATTTGTATTTGATTTAAACTTATTTACCCATCGTAGGAAGCCCAATAGTGAATCATTGGCTAGAATTATGAAAAACATGAAAATAAAATGATATGTATTTTTAAAAAATTGAGAAATTTATGCATTCACATTATCTTATAAATTTGTCTCTCAAATCCCTTATTTCACTTATATATTAAAATGGATTGAATAGGGATAGAACTAGACTAAAATGGACTGAAGTGGACCAAATTGGATGGAAGTAAACTGAAATTGAATGAATTGGAAAAAAGTGAATTGAATGGACTGGGTTGGACCAACATGGACTAAATTGGACTAAAATTGACCAAAATTGTCCAAAATGGATTGCCATTTTTTTTATTATTGATTTGTTCCTGTAATTTTTTGAAAACATTAAATATTAACTAATTGACAATGGTGATGTAGTAGATGATATGACTCAATAGGAACGTAACATTAAATGTTACGCTTTGACTTTTAAATATTATATAAATAATAATCCATTAATCCTCCATGTCATCTAATAATTGTTATTTTTACCCCCTAAATAGTTTTATGAATCTTCACTCTTTGGAGCTCCTTCAACATCTTAACACATACCATCATTTTATGCTTCATTGCCACCAAATTCTATAAAAAATAAAAAATAAAAAAAATTGCTTGGAAAAATTGTGAATATTTCAAACAGTAATTTAGAAGGCAATTCATGTTGTACGCTCATTTTGTGATTGTGTGTTGTATGATGTTTTTGGTTTGTAATTTATAAGTTGTTTAGGATTGTGATTTATAGCATTGTGTGTTTTATGGATTGGTGATTGCTCTAGTTATAAGCAATTATTTTTCATTGTCTCTTAAGTGAAAAGGCATTTCATATACCCTCCACTATAAAGCCCAAGCCTTATAGTATTTAATATATTTTTTAATTGTAGCTTACATTTAATCTTCCCATCCATAAAGCCCAAGCCAAATAGTATTTCACCCTACAATTTCTCAGATTGAGCTTATTTAACTGAATACTTGTTTTTACCTTTTCAATTTCTACTTTCCTTGAAAAATTAAAAGACAATATATATATATATATATGAACTATCAAAAGTCTCTTATAATTTAATTATTAATTATACTGAAATAGCTAAAAAAGTCCATAATATCCACGTCTTTGGTTCTTCCTCTTCTCATTGAAGTGAATTACTTCTTCATACCTATTCAATTGCCACTTTTCTTTTAAAAAAAAAAAAAATCAAAAGACAGTATATTTGAACTATCAAAACTCCTATATAAATAAATTATTAATAATTTTAAAGTAGTTAAAAAATCATAAATATCTACATTAGTTATTTTACCATCACATAGTAAAAGATGAAATGAAATGTTTGGAAATGGGATTTTTAAATTGGGCAACTTTATTTTGTTATGTAATTTACATTATTACCGGAGGACATAGCCTTGGTAGCTATGTTGTTGTTGTTGTTGTTGTTGTTTTTTGTTTTTTGTTTTTTTTTTTTTAACGCACTATAACGTTTCATGAGAAAACTGTGTGGATTTTTTTTTTTTTTTTTTT
>NW_027069920.1:133164-150198 GCF_002906115.3 Quercus suber | reverse complement strand
GCTATGTTGTTGTTGTTGTCGTCTTTTGTTTTTTGTTTTTTGTTTTTGTTTTTTTTTTTTTTTAACGCACTATAACGTTTCATGAGAAAACTGTGTGGAAATTTTTTTTTTTTTTGAATTTAAGAGCATTAACAACTGTGTAAATTTTAATTAGTAATTCAAAGAATAATTGATGTTATATGTTCATGCTTTGATTGTGAGAGAGAGAGAGAGAGAGAGAGAGAGAGAGAGAGAGAGAGAGAGATAAATTTGTGTTGAAAACCTATACATAGAATGGGATAGAAAATGAAAATTTTATAATAAGAGGATGAAAATAAGAAGAGTCAAAATAAATAAGATAAAGGAATAGAAGAAGATTGTTATTAAGATAGAGAGTAGTGGGAATATGAAATGTGAAAGAGAGGGAGAAAGGTTGGAGAAATTGTAAGAATAAGTTGGAAAATTAATAATAAGAAGAAAATGACAAATTTATAGTAAAAGGATGAGAACAAGAAGAGTCAAAATAAAATAAGATAAAGGGATAGAGAAAGACTGATATTAAAATAAAGAGTAACAATAAGTTGGAAAATTAATAATGAGATAGAAATTTAAAAGAAATGATACTTTTGATTTTTAAATAATGAAGTTTTTAATTCACCTTAAATGAGTAAATTATAGAAAAAATTATAAAGCTTTTAGAGGTATATAGATTTTCTTCAAATTTATGAGTAAGTTGGGATATGAACAAAAAAATACTCCCTCCATCTCAATTTGTTTGTTCTGTTTGAAAAGTTAAACTTTTTGAAGGAATATCATTTATTATTTTGTTTGCCTTATAAAAATGTATAAGTTTAGAAAACTACTCTTAAATAAATTTATCAGCTTTTTTATTTTTATTTTTAAGTTATTCTTAATGAGGTAACTATAATGATTCCCTAATTAGATTGATTTTTTTTTTAAATATTTGTTCGTTTTCTTTCCAAATAGTTTTGAAAATAAAGTAAGAGTATAATAAGAACATTAATAAATTAATGACTTTTATTTTTAGAAATATAACAATATTTTAAGACATCCCAAAATAGAATAGAGGACAAATAAACTAGAACGGAGAGAGTATAACTATTTAGAACTCATTAGCACGTTTCTTATTTGGGCTGCACCTCTAACATTGTCTATCAATGGAATAAAATCATTGGATGATCTAACATATCAACCGAGAAGTAAGATCATCCTCACAATAAAGAGTCAAAGAGATGAGCCAACTCACAAGTCTAATTTTTTTTTGGATATGATATCTTCCTTCCTCCATATATAAGAGCCTTCATAGGCGAGTATTACACTCAACTCAATTACAAGCAATGGCCAAAACGCTTAGTTTTGATCTTTATATCTATCTCGCTTTTTCTTTTTGTGTCATCTACACTGATGCCGCGACCCCTAGTAACTTCACCTATGTATGTGATCCCGCCAGGTATACCCAACTTGGATTGGATATCAAGTCACTCCCCTTTTGTGACAAGAAACTTTCCTACGAAGTCCGAGCAAGAGATTTGGTGAGACAACTGACGCTGCACGAGAAGGTACGACAACTAGGAAATCGTGCTTACGAAGTCCCAAGATTAGGGGTGCCTGAATACCAGTGGTGGTCTGAGGCACTCCATGGTTTGTCCAATGTTGGTCCAGGTACCTTTTTTGATAATTCAGTTCCACATGCAACCAGCTATCCCACGCCAATTCTCACAACAGCTTCATTCAACGAGTCACTATGGAACACAATTGGGAAGGTATAGGAGCATTTTGTTGAAAAATATAAATATAAATACACTGTTTAAGTTTTTCAGAACTTAAAATGGTTTAAAGTAATCGTTTTTAATCAATATTCATATGTATATACTAGTTTAAAGTGATCTTTTTTTTCTTTTTCTTATAATTTACTGTCATAATGTTTAAAAATGAAATAAAGACAGTCTTCTAATTCTTAGGATTTTCTCTAAACTTAGGAAATTTAAAAAAAAAATAGTAAATTATTCTTTCAAACAGTTTGTGTTTTTAAATTTAAAATTATTTATAGTATGGATAGATGAGCTAAAATTTGTTGCATAATGTAGGCTGTTTCCACAGAAGCACGAGCATTATACAATTTAGGGCATGCTGGATTAACATTTTGGTGTCCAACTATTAACGTAGTAAGGGATCCAAGATGGGGAAGAATCATTGAGACACCTGGTGAAGATCCATTCGTAGTTGGCACCTATGCTGTGAATTATGTGAGGGGCTTGCAGGATGTTTAGGGAACTGAGAATAATAAATATAAGGATTTAAACTCAAGACCGCTTAAAGTTTCTGCATGTTGCAAGCACTTTACTGCCTATGATCTTGACAATTGGAAAGGAATTGAGCGCTATAGTTTTGATGCTAGGGTAACTACTATATGAAAACCATAATTCTAAAGTTGATATACCACTAACTATGATACCAAAAAAAAAAAAAAAAAAATCTCTCTCTCTCTCTCTCTCTCTCTCTCTCTATATATATATATATATATATTTGTTTCTTCAAGTTAAATATTATATATGTATTCTTAAAAAACAAGAAAATATATATAATTTAAATATTAAATAAACACCTATTGTTCAAGTCATGTTATGTAATAGAATACCATTATATTCTTATATTCTAATTTTATAATTCAAAAGGATAAAATTTAATAGTCAAAGAGAACAAAAAATGTAACAACTTAAAACACTAAACTAATTGCATCAACCTAAAGTTGAGTTCTAAAGAATACAAAAATTCATCAACCTAAAGTAGGGATGCAAGAAAAATAACAAAAACCCACCAAAAATATGAGAGAGAGAGAGAGAGAGAGAGAGAGAGAGAGAGAGAGAGAGAGATAAATTTGTGTTGAAAACCTATACATAGAATGGGATAGAAAATGAAAAATTTATAATAAGAGGATGAAAATAAGAAGAGTCAAAATAAATAAGATTAAGGAATAGAAGAAGATTGTTATTAAGATAGAGAGTAGTGGGAATATGAAATGTGAAAGAGAGGGAGAAAGGTTGGAGAAATTGTAAGAATAAGTTGGAAAATTAATAATAAGATGAAAATGACAAATTTATAGTAAAAGGATGAGAACAAGAAGAGTCAAAATAAAATAAGATAAAGGGATAGAGAAAGACTGATATTAAAATAAAGGGTAACAATAAGTTGGAAAATTAATAATGAGATAGAAATTTAAAAGAAATGATACTTTTGATTTTTAAATAATGAAGTTTTTAATTCACCTTAAAGGAGTAAATTATAGAAAAAATTATAAATCTTTTAGAGGTATATAGATTTTCTTCAAATTTATGAGTAAGTTGGGATATGAACAAAAAAATACTCCCTCCATCTCAATTTGTTTGTTCTGTTTGACAAGTTAAACTTTTTGAAGGAATATCATTTATTATCTTGTCTGCCTTATAAAAATGTATTAGTTTAGAAAACTATTCTTAAATAAATTTATCAGCTTTTATATTTTTATTTTTATGTTATTCTTAATGAGGTAACTAAAATGATGCCCCAATTAGATTGATTTTTTTAAAATATTTGTTCGTTTTCTTTCCAAATAGTTTTGAAAATAAAGTAAGAGTATAATAAGAACATTAATAAATTAATGACTTTTATTTTTAGAAATATGACAGTATTTTAAGACATCCCAAAATAGAATAGAGGACAAATAAACTAGAACGGAGAGAGTATAATTATTTAGAACTCATTAGCACATTTCTTATTTGGGTTGCACCTCTAACATTGTCTATCAATGGAATAAAATCACTGGATGATCTAACATATCAACCGAGAAGTAAGATCATCCTCACAATAAAGAGTCAAAGAGATGAGCCAACTCACAAGTCTAATTTTTTTTTGGATATGATATCTTCCTTCCTCCATATATAAGAGCCTTCATAGGCGAGTATTACACTCAACTCAATTACAAGCAATGGCCAAAACGCTTATTTTTGATCTTTATATCTATCTCGCTTTTGCTTTTTGTGTCATCTACACTGATGCCGCGACCCCTAGTAACTTCACCTATGTATGTGATCCCGCCAGGTATGCCCAACTTGGATTGGATATCAAGTCACTCCCCTTTTGTGACAAGAAACTTTCCTATGAAGTCCGAGCAAGAGATTTGGTGAGACAACTGACGCTGCATGAGAAGGTACGACAACTAGGAAATCGTGCTTACGGAGTCCCAAGATTAGGGGTGCCTGAATACCAGTGGTGGTCTGAGGCACTCCATGGTTTGTCCAATGTTGGTCCAGGTACCTTTTTTGATAATTCAGTTCCACATGCAACCAGCTATCCCACACCAATTCTCACAACAGCTTCATTCAACGAGTCACTATGGAACACAATTGGGAAGGTATAGGAGCATTTTGTTGAAAAATAAAAATATAAATACACTGTTTAAGTTTTTCAGAACTTAAAAAGGTTTAAAGTAATCGTTTTTAATCAATATTCATATGTATATACTAGTTTAAAGTGATTTTTTTTTCTTTTTCTAATAATTTATTGTCATAATGTTTAAAAATGAAATAAAGACAGTCTTCTAATTCTTAGGATTTTCTCTAAACTTAGGAAATTTAAAAAAAATAGTAAATTATTCTTTCAAACAGTTTGTGTTTTTAAATTTAAAATTATTTATAGTATGGATAGATGAGCTAAAATTTGTTACACAATGTAGGCTGTTTCAACAGAAGCACGAGCATTATACAATTTAGGGCATGTTGGATTAACATTTTGGAGTCCAACTATTAACGTAGCAAGGGATCCAAGATGGGGAAGAATCATTGAGACACCTGGTGAAGATCCATTCGTAGTTGGCACCTATGCTGTGAATTACGTGAGGGGCTTGCAGGATGTTGAGGGAACTGAGAATAATAAATATAAGGATTTATACTCAAGACCGCTTAAAGTTTCTACATGTTGCAAGCACTTTACTGCCTATGATCTTGACAATTGGAAAGGAATTGAGCGCTACAGTTTTGATGCTAGGGTAACTACTATATGAAAACCATAATTCTAAAGTTGATATACCACTAACTATGATTCAAAAAAAAAAAAAAATTAAAGCAAATTTTTTATTTTATTATTATTTGAAGGTGACGGAACAAGATTTGGTTGAGACATTTAACCGGCCCTTCCAAATGTGTGTTCAAAATGGTGATGTCAGTAGTGTTATGTGCTCTTTTAACCGTATTAATGGCATACCTGCTTGTGCTAATTACAAACTTTTAAAGGAAACTGTTAGACAAGATTGGGATCATCATGGGTACAGTCTATCTAAATTCTAATCTCAATATTAAAGTACTAAAATTTGATTCGGATACTATTTTTTGTAAGACTAACATTACAATCGTTGCCAGATATATAGTTGCAGATTGTGATTCTGTTGAAGTAATGATTAAGGACCACAAATGGCTAAACGTTGACAATGAAACTGCAGTTTCATACACGCTACAAGCAGGTTATTAATAATGTGCCTTGTTTCCTCGTTTGATTTTTTGTTCACAGATGTTTAATTTCTACCTCACTACCTGGTTTAGGTTTGGATTTGGATTGTGGAGTTTACTACACCAACAATGTTGAAAATGCTGTGAAACATGGGAAGGTTGGGGAGGGAGATGTAGACCAGTCACTGCAATACCTTCAATACCTCTATGTTGTGCTTATGAGGCTAGGAATATTTGATGGACAGCCTCAATACAATTCTCTCGGTATAAATGATGTGTGCACTAGCGCCCACATCGAATTAGCAGGAGAAGCAGCGAGGGAGGGAATTGTTCTTTTGAAGAATGACAATGGAGTTTTGCCATTGGCAACTAAAAGGAACGAAACCCTAGCAGTGGTTGGACCACATGCTAATGATTCCGTTGCCATGATTGGAAACTATGCATTTTTAACAAATAAGGAAGGTACTCCATGTCGATACCGTACTCCACTTAATGGCTTCTCCAGTTATGGAAGTGTGAACTATACAGCAGGATGTTCCAGTGTTAAATGCTCTGATGGGAACTTGATAGGCGAAGCCGTGGATGCTGCCAAAACAGCTGATGCCACCGTAATTGTTGCGGGGATAGATTTATCAATTGAGGCTGAGACCAGAGACAGGTTGGATATCCTCCTTCCTGGAAAACAAACTGATCTTATCAACCAAGTTGCTGATGCTGCAAAAGGCCCGGTAGTTCTTGTAATCATGTCGGCTGGAGGTGTTGATATCTCCTTTGCTAAGAGTAACCCCAAAATCCATGCTATCTTGTGGGCTGGATATCCTGGAGCAGAAGGTGGTCAAGCCATTGCTGATGTTGTTTTTGGAAAATACAATCCAGGTAACACCGAATTCAATTGCTTGCACAAATGCAAATCTTTTATCTTCATGATTTTGCACAATTATTTACACCTTATTTTCTATGTTTTTCAGGAGGAAGGTTACCCCTTACTTGGTATCAAGCTGATTATGTTGACAACTATGCAATTAAGGCCAGATGATAGCAAAGGCTACCCGGGTCGAACATATAAATTCTTCGATGGTCCTACTGTCTTCCCTTTTGGTTATGGCCTCAGCTACACAAAATTCAACTATGCACTAAAGGCCGCGCCATCAAAGTTGACGATAACATTAAGCAATTTTCAACACTGCCGTGACCTACCATATAAAAATGGAACCTTCAAAACTAGCTGCCCAGCAGTTTTAATAGATGACTTGAGTTGTAATAAAGAATTCAAATTTGACATTGAAGTAAAAAATGCAGGTGACAGAGATGGAGATGAGGTTGTGTTGGTTTACTCACAGCCCCCACTTGGTATTCTTGGAACTCATATTAAGCAGTTGATTAAGTTCCAGAGGGTTTCTGTTGCAGCTGGGGCGAGTAAGCTGGGTCGTTTCGCCATAAATATTTGCCAGGGCTTGGGCATTGTAGACTCCAATGGTAATGCTGTCTTTCCATCTGGTTCCCACACAATTATCGTCGGTGATCATCAAATTGTACATTCAATTCAATTAACATATCGTTAGAGGTGTGAGGAATGAGACTTTTAATTGAATAGAGATTGTTGTACAAGTCAATTTTCTTCATGACTTTCATGTGTTGAATAAGATTGGTGTAAACTTAATTTTAACACAGCTTCTTTCCCTTCATTACTCCTTGTGGTTTGGGTTTTACTAATGTGTGTTGACTCTATGCATTTACACAAGTAATGTGAATGATTTGTAAGTAGTGTGTGTGTGTGTAAGATAAGTTCAAGTTACATCTAGTGTAACTCTTCTAAAGTTACACATTTTTTACTTTATATATTTCTAAAAAATCTAACAGTTGAAAAAAAATATCATTAAATGTTATTATTTTTTACCTTATTAATAGTATTACCTAATTAATACTAACATTTTCTCTCCCCTTATATATTATTGCTTTCAAAATATCAATTTAATTTAGAATAATACTATACATACATTGCAAATCATTGCATACTCTAATTTAATAGACCAAATAAGCTAAAAAAATACACAAAGGACAAGATAAGCCCATGTTTAGATTCCTTAGCTGAAAATTTTTTTTCATATAAATTAGAATAATACTTTTTTTTTCTCAATAAAATAAAACTACTCTTAATTAATTAATTAAATAACCCTGTTAGGTGGCACTTTCATCACCATTACCATAACAATTTACTTTATATGGAGGAACGAAGCTTGAGCAGATATAATAATTTTTCACTATTGTTACATTTGCAATGCGTAATGAATATATATAGATATATATATATATATATGAAATAAGTTCAAGTTACATCTAGTGTAACTATTATAAAGTTACATATTTTTTACTTCATAAATTTTTAAGAGATCTAACGGTTGAAAAAAAAATCATTAAATATTATTTTTTTTTTTACCTTATTTATAGTATTACCTAATTAATACTAACATTTTCTCTCCCCTTATCTATTATTGCTTTCAAAATATCAATTTAATTTAGAATAATACCTATACATACATTGCAAATCATTGCATACTCTAATTTAAAAGACCAAATAAGCTAAAAAAATACACAAAGGACAAGAAAAGCCCATGTTCAGATTCCTTAGCCTAAAATTTTTTTTCATATAAATTAGAATAATACTTTTTTTTTTTTGCTCAATAAAATAAAACTACTCTTAATTAATTAATTAAATAACCCTGTTAGGTGGCACTTTCATCACCATTACCATAACAATTTACTTTATATGGAGGAACGAAGCTTGAGCAGATATAATAATTTTTCACTATTGTTACATTTGCAATGCGGAAACTTGTAAAAAGCAGCAAATTACTTTTGTGTTCAATATTTCAATCATATACATAATTGTATATTTTATTTCAAATAATTTAATCATCATCAAATATCTTTTTAATTTCTCTTTTAGGATGAATCATTTAAAAAGCAAGTTGTTGAAAATGGCATGAGCCCTTTAATTAAGTGAAAAACATTACTTTCTCCCAAAAAAAAAAAAGTGAAAAACATTAAATAAGGAGAGAGAAAAAATGTGTCAAGTTATAACATTTAATGATTTTCTTTTAACTGTTAGATCTTTTAGAAATCTACGGTGTAAAAAATGTGTAACTTTACAAGAGTTACACTAAGTATAATTTGAACATATATATATATATATATATATTGAGGGGAAAATATAGAGAAAACTCAAATTTATAAACAAAAAGTTTAATTTAAAGCAATCAATAACTTCCGAATACATAATAACGGATGACTTCCTTATTTGATAAAATGTTATAGATGATTTTTATTTTTTATTTTATTTTGTGCAGGGATTTATATATATTATTACTGAAATAAGATTGAATATTATAATACAACAATTAAAAAGAAAAGAAAAAAAGAATCCTTCCAAGTAGGGTATTTGAAGGTAGATTGTTTCATTTCTTTGAATTTTTAGAGGTGAGATGATGTTCCATGTAGCCCAACATAATGAAATGATTCTGTGGGTGTAGATAAGCAAACTTTGGTGTCAAACCAAATTAATTTTTGCATGCATTCATGGTCTAGATTTTTAGATATTGCACATAAACTATATTTTCTATTACATGCTCTATCATGTTCACATGCATAGATCCAACTGTTTTTTTTGGGCTTGAGACCTATAATCTCATCTATTTATCTCCTTCTTATATACATACTAATTGTGACTAGTATGTATTATATATATATATATATATATATATTTATATCTATATAGTATTCAAGTGGTTTTTCTTGTTTGGGATCCTTATTTCTATTATTTAAAAATACCCCTAAATTTTAGGTTTAAATAGAGACAATATTTGAAAACAATACGGAAAACAATACGGTAAAAATATATATTTAACTCTCATGTAAAACTACCCATTTTCAAAATCCAAAATTTTAACCTCTTTTATCTTCGCATTTTTGAAATTTAGGTTCCTTATTTATTTATTTTTTTTTCTAATTTCCAAAACAAATGGCAGTAGCTTTTTAGCACCATTGGTTAACTACCTTTTCTTTAAAAAAAATTAATTTTTTTTTTATAAAAAAGTTAGAAATTTTAAAAAAGCATTAATAACTATATTTAGAAATATCTATTTCCTACAACTTAGCACACACTATTTCTATTTAGAAATATCTCACACGTATCTTTTTTATCTTTGCCTTTTTGAAATTTAGGTAATCTTTTTTCTAATTAATTTTTTCTAATTTTCCGAAAAATAAAGGCCAAAAGTTTTTAGCACCATCGGTTAACAACTTTAAAAAATTAATTTTTTTTTAAATGCATTAATAACTACATTTAACTCATCATTCTTCCAAAAAATTAGCACACATTATCTCTCTCTCTCTCTCTCTCTCTCTATGTCTCTATGTATATATAGAGAGAGAGAGAGAGCCATGTGATTTGTTTCACCCTCCTTTTATTAGTATACTTTAATTATTATCCTGACTAGTATGCTCTGTGATTTACAGTTGTCACAATACGTGGATCTTCTGTATTAATCACATCCAAACACTGGATTTGATAATCAAGTAGAACACTAAGGAGTTTGTTCTCAAAATTCTTAAAGAACCTAGTTTTCCAAGGTTACCTTGTAGACGTTTGAGCCTAGAGTTGGCATTTTAGTCTTGTTGGGTTTTAGGTAAACAGTTCTTTCTTGAAGAAACTATCATGGCCAGTTCATCCTCAATAGTTACTGATACCACTAAACCTACCTTTGATCTTTTCCTTCAAACATCCACTACAAATAGGTTAGACTACTTGTATGAGATTTCTCATGTACTTGAAGATAGTAAGATCCCTATTACTGATTTCCCTATTGTAAATCCTTATACTATGTTTGATAAACCCTAAACTACTTTCAAAAAACCCATAAAAAAATTTATTAGTCTTTCTTATCCTTCTATTGTCAAAGAATATATCCAAGCTTCCAAGTTTGACCAGTTCAATATTCTTGCATGTGAAAATGAAAACTTTATCACCCTTACTCTTCCCAGAGAATTTGTAATTCCATGGCAAAAACAAGGGTACACACACCTTCATTTTGGGGCCATAAGGTTGGTTCTAACATTCCATGGAAGGAAAGGACTCCCCTTAGTCTCTAGAATTTCACTTCTTGATTCTAGATTCCTGGAATATCAAAATGTAGTCATAGGAACTGCTCAAACCACTTTAACTGAGCAATTCAATTTCGTGCTCACCGTCAAGTTTCAATCTTTCTTCTACCAGGGTGGGGTATTCGATGGCCAAGCCAGTGTCGCATGCTGCGACACTGGCTTCGAAGCCAGTGTTGCATCCTTTATCTTGATTTCTTTTTCTTTTTCTTATAAATTTCTTTTCCTTTTGCCATTTAAGATGTTGCTATAGATTATTCCAATCAAATGATGGTGTCTTATGCTAACTCAAAATAAAATTGATTTTGCCAAATTTAACATTAACATCTATTTGCCAAAATCCTATTCCTTAATTCCTTTACCTTCTTGAACTTCCACACTAACCAAGCAAGAGAGAGAAAGGCATCTGAAATTTAGCAGTATAGACCATCTAGTCAAATTAAGTGCAAACTTTAAAAAATGATTGACTCAAATTTTGAATAACATTAAAATCCCAAAAACCGAATATTTTCTTCTTCTTTTTTCTCATAATTTTCCATCAACCAAAATGAGAAAAGAGCCGAGTAATATACTACTATTATCTAAAAGAGCTAAAAAAAAGGAATGTGGTATTTTGTGGAGATCTCAATTTTTTTATTACAAAAAATGGAATGCATGAGACTCCACCAATTTACAAAAACCATGCAAATCTTAGTTCAACAAAACAAAGTATAAACCATATTAGATTCATAGCCATAAAATCATCAAATTATTGTAGCAAGATTGGTATTTAAGCGGAAAAAGAAAATCATCATTACAAAAATACATTCACTAAGTTAAAGCAAAAATTCTCATCCAATCAAAATCAAGACATTCCCCAATTTACGTACACTACCAGGTCTGCCTTAGGGCCTTATGCATAAACTCAATATGATTTTATTTGATTAAGTGTTGCATAGAATTAAATTTGTTTGTCTCAATATAATTCATTGAACATCAAGGAAAAATAATAATCATATTAAAATTCTCATTAAGTTAATATTTACTAATTAACAACTACTGGCTAACTATTACATTACATCAATGAGTATTGTATCACTAAATACAATGACACTTAATTGATGTAACCTTAATGCATAAAGGCTACATCAAGAAAAGCCTCAACCTCCATTGAAATAGGGGCCAAGACTTTACCATTACCATGACTACCCTTCTTATTTCCCTTCCACCTGAAAGATTTCCATGTGTAAGTATTCTAGAATAAAACAAAAGATTACTTAGGAATTTTCTCAAACAGATTGTGTATATAAACTTAAGTTGTTCTACAACAGAATATAATATAGAAGAATTAGAAGAAAAAAAAATTGTTAAAAATGAATGCTTTAGATCTTCCACCACACTTGTACTTATAGATATTATTTTAAGGGTTCTATATACCATAAAAAAATGTTTCTTGTAAAGTTTTTATAAAAAAAAGAAAAAAGAAGAAGAAGAGAGAGAATCTACAAATTAGAAGAACAGAGATAAAGATAGAATTGGTGAGGCCTGGCCAACAATGACAATTGAAAAGGCAGCCACACCTATGCCACAACTGGGTTGGGGTAAGATTCACTTGGCAGTGAGATTGACCCCGCCGTCACAATTGGTATATGATTGAAGAGGATCCAGTTCCATAATCTTGATTGAAAAGAGAAAAAGTGCGTGAGTTTTAGTTTGAAGTTTTTGGGTTTTATAAAAAGACAAAGTTTAGCTACAAAATTTGTTGTAACCTTAAGTTACAACTTTATTAAATATCTTTTTTATTGGAGGTGAATCTTGACAAATTCACCATTAGATCATATCTTCTTCTTATATCCTTCATGCTTGTAAAATTTCTAAAAAATTAAAGATCAATAGTTATATCATCAACAAATTATTTAAATTGCAAGTTTTTGTAGTTTAAAATTATGCATAAAAGATAAACTTATGGATCATATAGTAAATAATATCCGATTGACACAAAATTTGACATGTGTAGTAAAAGCATAAAGAATATGCAATTTAATGTTTAGATTTTCAAAATATGTTGTAATATTTATTTTATTGAGTAAATTTGTAACCTTAAGCTACAATCAATTTTGTAGCTAAACTTTGTATTTTACAGAAATGTAGGTAAGGTTTTTAAAGGATTGGCGATGGAAGTTTTTGAGTCAGGATATTTCACTTCATTGAAGTCTGAAAATTAAATGAATTAATTAATAAATTAATAATGATGTGTAAAATTGTGGAGGCTGCAAAGTTGAGGTGGCATACTCTCAAGAGGTCAACAAATAAACAAATAGTTGTCAGGCACTTTTTGCAATGAGGGCCAAAAATGCAAGAACAGCCCAAATCTCCCATTAGGTTCTTTAGAAGTGTTTATTATGGAAAATTAAGCCCCAATTTCCAAATATATAATGAATAAAAGGCTAATGGTACTTTAACAAGAGAGAAATCAAAATGCCATAATTCCCATAACTGAAATACAAGAAAATATAAAAAAAAGTACATAAGTCCGAAACTTCGACCCACAGTCAGCAAGAATAGAAAATTGAGAGAGATTGTAAGGAAGAAAGGAAAGGTTCTCCTATACCCATATTTCCACCCCCAAACTCTGAAATTGTGAGAATGATTGGCTAGCTGAATGAGCTTTTGCTCTAAAGTTTCAGCTATGTGGGTAAAACGTAGTTTTTGGCTTTTTAGCTGAAGAAAGACTCTTGTATTGAGCTTGGGGTGTTGTTCTTAAAGTAAAACATGATTCCTTTGTTTTGAATCTAGTTGTGGCATTTATATTGAGTTTGAGGTGCTTTAAGTGACTGGTTTTTAGTCAATAGAAGAGGCTTTGGACCCCAAGGTGTTAAGCAAGTAGTAATTTTTAGGTTTACTTTTGTTTAGATAAAATGAAGGATTATTTTTATCATCATTAAGGGAAATACTTGAATAAACCCTCATTGGCTCCCTCTTTTCCGTTATTTCATACTCTTGGAAGGCTCACCTAAGTGAGGGCTAGCAGCTGCAGTTGGCCAATGATAGCCAACTATTTTTAAGGAAAAAAAAAGGTTCGGACAGAAACTTTGAACCACAGTCATCCAAGGCATAAAAGCTACTTTGGGCTAGAAATTTTGAGACCTCCTCCATGAGCTTGAGGTGCTACTAATGTCCCTTACCCACTTGGTAGCATACATAGGCTGGACTTATTCGAAAGGTCCAAAAGAAATCGACTTATACCCTCCAAACCATACTTTCTCAATTTCTCCCATATGTGGCATGGGCTTGGGCCATGCCTAAAGAATAAAAAATAATATATATTACATGAATTTGGCCCATAATGAGGTTGGGCTTGATTGAGTTGGGCTTATAGAGAATGTGCTGTGAAAATGGATATTAACAATAGTTAAAGGTTTGGATTATATAGTACTTATAGATAGTCAAAATGAAAAAGGAGTTTTTTTTTTTTTTTTTTTGGGGAAATAAACTGATGATGTAGATGATGACATGAAGCAACTAGTCTTTTATTAAATTAAATGCAAAACTCCCAATATTATATATAGTATAAGCTTCAATATGAAAGTTCTGAAACCTGAAGGAAAAAGAAAAATATTTTTATTTATTTATAAATTAGAGGAAAACAAAGAGTTTTCCCTCTTTAGTCATTGGTTAACTTGAACTCTCAGATAATGGCTAACTAGTTGTAAGTTCTAACAATGCATGTGATAGGTAAAAAATTTTATGTCAGTATTTTTAGTTATTATTTTTGTTTTAATAAAATGTTTGGTGCTTCTTTCAACCACACAATAGAGTTATCAACACAAAAAGCGTACTTCATGTGGCCTTGTTTTGTCATAATATGTATTATGAGGGCTTGAATGAAAATATATATGATCATTTTTGTTAGAGAATGGAAAGGACAATCAATTTATTTATAAAAGAATTTATATCATGGTATGTTAAATAACTTATACATTGCAAGATGAGCTTTACATGTCAATTAAAAAAAAAATTAATTTGTTTAGGTGAATCATTTAAAAGTTTAAATGAGCCATAACTATAGTAATTTCCTAAAATTTTTATTTGATTTAAACTTATTTACCCATCGTAGGAAGCCCAATAGTGAATCATTGGCTAGAATTATGAAAAACATGAAAATAAAATGATATGTATTTTTAAAAAATTGAGAAATTTATGCATTCACATTATCTTATAAATTTGTCTCTCAAATCCCTTATTTCACTTATATATTAAAATGGATTGAATAGGGATAGAACTAGACTAAAATGGACTGAAGTGAACCAAATTGGATGGAAGTAAACTAAAATTGAATGAATTGGAAAAAAGTGAATTGAATGGACTGGGTTGGACCAACATGGACTAAATTGGACTAAAATTGACCAAAATTGTCCAAAATGGATTGCCATTTTTTTTATTATTGATTTGTTCCTGTAATTTTTTGAAAATATTAAATATTAACTGATTGACAATGGTGATGTAGCAGATGATATGACTCAATAGGAACGTAACATTAAATGTTACGCTTTGACTTTTAAATATTATATAAATAATAATCCATAAATCCTCCATGTCATCTAATAATTGTTATTTTTACCCCCTAAATAGTTTTATAAATCTTCACTCTTTGGAGCTCCTTCAACATCTTAACACATACCATCATTTTATGCTTCATTGCCACCAAATTCTATAAAAAATAAAAAATAAAAAAAATTGCTTGGAAAAATGGTGAATATTTCAAACAGTAATTTAGAAGGCAATTCATGTTGTACGCTCATTTTGTGATTGTGTGTTGTATGATGTTTTTGGTTTGTAATTTATAAGTTGTTAAGGATTGTGATTTATAGCATTGTGTGTTTTATGGATTGGTGATTGCTCTAGTTATAAGCAATTATTTTTCATTGTCTCTTAAGTGAATAAAGGCATTTCATATACCCTCCACTATAAAGCCCAAGCCTTATAGTATTTAATATATTTTTTAATTGTAGCTTACATTTAATCTTCCCATCCATAAAGCCCAAGCCAAATAGTATTTCACGCTACAATTTCTCAGATTGAGCTTATTTAGCTGAATACTTGTTTTTACCTTTTCAATTTCTACTTTCCTTGAAAAATTAAAAGACAATATATATATGAACTATCAAAAGTCTCTTATAATTTAATCATTAATTATATTGAAATAGCTAAAAAAGTCCATAATATCCACGTCTTTGGTTCTTCCTCTCCTCATTGAAGTGAATTACTTCTTCATACCTATTCAATTGCCACTTTTCTTTATAAAAAAAAAAAAAAATCAAAAGACAG
The DNA here is from genome assembly GCF_002906115.3 of Quercus suber. Lineage (NCBI taxonomy): Eukaryota > Viridiplantae > Streptophyta > Magnoliopsida > Fagales > Fagaceae > Quercus > Quercus suber. Next base: position 134,254 of record NW_027069920.1, on the reverse strand, counting down.
TATATTTGAACTATCAAAACTCCTATATAAATAAATTATTAATAATTTTAAAGTAGTTAAAAAATCATAAATATCTACATCAGTTATTTTACCACCACATAGTAAAAGATGAAATGAAATGTTTGGAAATGGGATTTTTAAATTGGGCAACTTTATTTTGTTATGTAATTTACATTATTACCGGAGGACATATCCTTGGTAGCTATGTTGTTGTTGTTGTCGTCTTTTGTTTTTTGTTTTTTGTTTTTGTTTTTTTTTTTTTTTAACGCACTATAACGTTTCATGAGAAAACTGTGTGGAAATTTTTTTTTTTTTTGAATTTAAGAGCATTAACAACTGTGTAAATTTTAATTAGTAATTCAAAGAATAATTGATGTTATATGTTCATGCTTTGATTGTGTAAATTTCAAGCAGTATTATGGATTTGGGTTGTAACTTATAAGTTGTTTAGGAACTCTATACAGTCTACTTCTGGGTTCAGCTTACTTTCAGTATTTTTTTAACTAAACATGTCCTTTTATTTTAAATATACAATGCCAAATGGTAGTTGGTTTTAATTTCTACATATTATTTAGTTAGTGGGTGACGTGGTAGTCTATTATTAAAACAAAAAGAGATATTTCAGTTAAAAAAGTACTGGAGGTAAGCCAAACCCTTAGATGATTAAAAACATATATTATTACCATATTTATTTGTTCTCTCTCTCTCTCTCTCTCTCTCTCTCTCTCTCTCTCTCTATATATATATATATATATATTTGTTTCTTCAAGTTAAATATTATATATGTATTCTTAAAAAACAAGAAAATATATATAATTTAAATATTAAATAAACACCTATTGTTCAAGTCATGTTATGTAATAGAATACCATTATATTCTTATATTCTAATTTTATAATTCAAAAGGATAAAATTTAATAGTCAAAGAGAACAAAAAATGTAACAACTTAAAACACTAAACTAATTGCATCAACCTAAAGTTGAGTTCTAAAGAATACAAAAATTCATCAACCTAAAGTAGGGATGCAAGAAAAATAACAAAAACCCACCAAAAATATGAGAGAGAGAGAGAGAGAGAGAGAGAGAGAGA
>NW_027069920.1:116034-130800 GCF_002906115.3 Quercus suber | reverse complement strand
GGTTTAGGTTTGGATTGGATTGTGGAGTTTTACTACACCAACAAGTTTGAAAATTCGTGAAATCATGGGAAAGGTTGGGGAGGGGATGTAGACCAGTCACTGCAATACCTCTATGTTGTGCTTATGAGGCTAGGAATATTTGATGGACAGCCTCAATACAATTCTCTCGGTATAAATGATGTGTGCACTAGCGCCCACATCGAATTAGCAGGAGAAGCAGCGAGGGAGGAATTGTCTTTTGAAGAATGACATGGAGTTTTGCCATTGGCAACTAAAAGGAACCAAACCTAGCAGTGGTTGGACCACAGGCTAATGCTTCCGTTGCCATGATTGGAAACTATGCATTTTTAACAAATAAGACTGGTCCAAGAACTTGATACCGTACTCCATGTCGATACCGTACTCCACTTAATGCTTCTCCAGTTATGGAAGTGTGAAACTATACAGCAGGATGTTCGGTGTTAAATGCTCTTATGGGAACTTGATAGGCGAAGCCGTGGATGCTGTAAAACAGCTGATGCCACCGTAATTGTTGCGGGATAGATTTATCAATTGAGGCAGAGACCAGAGACAGGTTGGATATCCTCCTCCTGGAAAACAAACTGATCTTATCAACCAAGTTGCTGATGCTGCAAAAGGCCGGTAGTTCTTGTATCATGTCGGCTGGAGGTGTTGATATCTCCTTTGCTAAGAGTAACCCCAAAATCCATGCTATCTTGTGGGCTGGATATCCTGGAGCAGAAGGTGTCAAGCCACTGCTAATGTTGTTTTTGGAAAATACAATCCAGGTAACACCGAATTCAATTCCTTGCACAAATGCAAATCTTTATCTTCATGATTTTGCACCATTATTTACACCTTATTTTCATGTTTTTCAGGAGGAAGGTTACCCTTACTTGGTATCAAGCTGATTATGTTGACAAGATACCCCTAACATCCTTGCAATTAAGGCCAGATGATAGCAAAGGCTACCCGGGTCGAACATATAAATTCTTCGATGGTCCTACTGTCTTCCCTTTTGTTATGGCCTCAGCTACACAAAATTCAACTATGCACTAAAGCCGCCCATCAAGTTGACGATAACATTAAGCAATTTTCAACACTGCGTGACCTACCATATAAAAATGGAACCTTCAAAACTAGCTGCCCAGCAGTTTAATAGATGACTTGAGTTGTAATAGGAATTCAAATTTGACATTGAAGTAAAAAATGCAGGTGACGGAGATGGAGATGAGATTGTGTTAGTTTACTCACAGCCCCCACTTGGTATTCTTCGAACTCATATTAAGCAGTTGAATAAGTTCCAGAGGGTTTCTGTTGCAGCTGGGGCGAGTAAGCTGGTTCGTTTCGCCATAAATATTGCCAGGGCTTGGGCATTGTTGACTCCAATGGTAATGCTGTCTTGCCATCTGGTTCCACACAATTATCGTCGGTGATCATCAAATTGTACATTCAATTCAGTTAACATATCGTTAGAGGTGTGAGGAATGAGACTTTTAATTGAATAGAGATTGTTCTACAAGTCAATTTTCTTCATGACTTTCATGTGTTGAATAAGATGTTGTAAACTTAATTTTAACACAATTCTTTCCCTTCATTACTCCTTATGGTTTGGGTTTACTAATGCGTGTTGACTCTATGCATTTACACAAGTAATGTGAATGATTTGTAAATAGAAAAAAAAAAATAGTAACATAACACTAAACAATGTAATCATTATTTTAATCTTGATTTCAAGAGTATATATATATATATATATGTGAGATAAGTTCAAGTTACACCTGGTGTAACTCTTATAAAGTTATACGTTTTTTACTTCATATATTTCTAAGAAATCTAACAATTGAAAAAAAATATCATTAAATGTTATTATTTTTTACCTTATTAATAGTATTACCTAATTAATACTAATATTTTCTCTCCCCTTATATATTATTGCTTTCAAATATCAATTTAATTTAGAATAATACTATACATACATTGCAAATCATTGCATACTCTAATTTAATAGACCAAATAAGCTAAAAAAAATACAAAAAGGACAAGATAAGCCCATGTTCAGATTCCTTAGCCGAAATTTTTTTTTCATATAAATTAGAATAATACTTTTTTTTCTCAATAAAATAAAACCACTCTTAATTAATTAATTAATAACCTTGTTAGGTGACACTTTCATCACCATTACCATAACAATTTACTTTAATGGAGGAACGAAGCTTGAGCAGATATAATAATTTTTCACTATTGTTACATTTGCAATGCGAAATGTTTAAAAAGTAGCAGATTACTTTTGTGTTCAATACTTCAATCATTTCATAATTGTATATTTTATTTCAAATAATTTAATCATCATCAAATATCTTTTTAATTTTCTTTTAGGATGAATCATTAAAAAGCAAGTTGTTGAAAATGGCATGAGCCCTTTAATCAAGTGGAAAACATTACTTCTCCAAAAAAAAAAAAAAAAAAGGTGAAAAACATTAAATAAGGAGAGAGAAAAAAGGTGTCAAGTTATAACATTTAGGTACGTTTGGTACGCTGTAATAACTCTGTAATGGAATTACTATTTATGTGTAATATTAATTAGGTCATTTGGTTGCATCTTTATTATATTGATTAATTATTACATTGGAATAACTATTCTTTAAATTGAAGAATAGCTATTCCCTTTATAATAAGATGTAATAGCTATTCCTTAGTATATATAATAGGTTAAATTAATATATTCCAAAAATGTAAAGTTTCTTTATACATTTTCTTTTACAAGTTTTTCATATGTAACAACCAAACTTACGAATAGTAATAATTATTCCATTACAATGTCTTCTATTCCCAGTAATAAAAATTACTTTTCCTAATGTAATCTACATTCAGTGTACCAAACGTACCTTAATGATTTTTTTTAATCGTTAAATCTCTTAGAAATTAATGATTTTTTTTTAATCGTTAAATCTCTTAGAAATCTACAATGTAAGAAATGTGTAACTTTACAAAAGTTCACTAAGGGTACGTTTTGTACACTGAATGTAGATTACATTAGGAAAAGTAATTTTATTACTGGGATAGAGACATTGTAATAGAATAATTATTACTATTCGTAAGTTTGGTTGTTACATATGAAAACTTGTAAAAGAAGATGTATAAGGAACTTTACATTTTTGGAAAATATTAATTTAAAAACCTATTATATACACTAAGGAATAGCTATTACATCCATTATAAGAGGAACAACTATTCTTCAATTTAAAGAATAGTTATTCCAATGTAATAATTAATCTATGTAATAAAGATGCAACAAAATGACCGAATTAATATTACATATGAATAGTTATCCATTACAGGAGTTATTACAGCGTACCAAACGTACCTTAAGTGTAATTTGAACCTACATATAATATATATATATATTGAGGGGAAAATATAGAGAACCTCAAATTTATAAACAAAAAGTTTAATTAAAGCAATCAATAACTTCGAATACATATAACAGATGACTTCCTTATTTGATAAATGTTACAGGTGATTCTTATTTTTTATTTTATTTTATGCAGGGATTTATATATATTATACCGAAATAAGATTGAATATTATAATCACAATTAGAAAAAAAAAAAAAGAAAGAATCCTTCCAAGTAGGGTATTTGAAGGTAGGGTATTTCATTTCTTTGAATTTTTTAGAGATGAGATGATGTTCCATGTAGCCCAACATAATGAAATGATTATGTGGAATAGATAACAAACTTTGGTGTCAAACAAATTAATTTATGCACGCATTCATGGTCTAGATTTTTAGATATTGCACGTACATAAACTATATTTCTATTACATGCTCTATCATGTTCACATGCATAGATCCAACTGTTTTTTTTGGCTTGAGACCTATAATCATCTATTTATCTCCTTCTTTCATTTTATTAAGAAAAAATCATGTCAAATTTGTGTGCACATCTATTTATCTCCTTTTTATATACATACTAATTGTGACTAGTATGTTTTAAATATATATACATACATACATATATAATATATATATTTTATATCTTATAGTATAAGTGGTTTTTCTTGTTTTGGGATCCTTATTTCTATTAGGTTTAAAATACTCCTAAAATTTTAGATTTAAGATAAGACAATATTTTGAAAACAATACGAGTAAAAAATATATATTAACTCTCATGTAAAACTACCCATTTTCAAATCCAAATTTTAGCCTCTTTTATCTTTGCATTTTTGAATTTAGGTTCCTTTTTTTTTTTCCCCCAAAACAAATGGTAGTAGGTTTTTAGCACCATTGGTTAACTAACTTTTTTAAAAAAAAATTAATTTTTTTTATAAAAAGTTAGAAATTTTAAAAAGCATTAAAACTACATTTAGAAATATCTATTTCCTACAACTTAGCACACACTATTTCTATTTAGAAATATCTCACATGTATCTTTTTCAGTTTCTTTGCACATGCTTTTATATTGCCTCAACTTTCTACACACCTTATCACCATTTCCAATTTTAGGAAGGTTTCTTTCCTTTGATGTTATTGATGTACAGTATAATACTGTTATTAAGAGACTTCCTTTATTTGGGATCCTTATTTCTATGGTTTAAAAATACTCCTAAATTTTAGATTTAAGCATAAACAAAATTTGAAGACAATAAAGTAAAAATATATTTTTAACTCTCACATAAAACTACTCATTTTCAAAATCCTAAATTTTAGCTTTTTTTATCTTTGCCTTTTTGAAATTTAGGTAATATTTTTTCTAATTAATTTTTTCTAATTTTCCAAAAAATAAAGGCAAAAAGTTTTTAGCACCATCAGTTAACAACTTAAAAAAATTAAAATTTTTTAAATTCATTAATAACTACATTTAACTCGTCATTCTTCCAAAAAATTAGCACACATTATCTCTCTCTCTCTCTCTCTCTCTCTCTCTCTCTCTATATATATATATATATAGAGAGAGAGAGAGAGAGAGAGAGAGAGAGAGAGCCATGTGATTTGTTTCACCGTCCTTTTATTAGTATACTTTAATTATTGTCCTGACTAGTATGCTCTGTGATTTACAGTTGCCACAATACGTGGATCTTCTATATTAATCACATCAGAACATTGGATTTGATAATCAAGTAGAACGCCAAGGAGTTTGTTCTCAAAATTCTTAAAGAACCTAGTTTTCCAAGGTTACCTTGTGGACATTTGAGCCTAGAGTTGGCATTTTAGTCTTGTTGGGTTTTAGGTAAACAGTTCTTTCTTGAAGAAACTATCATGGCCGGTTCATCCTCAACAGTTACTGATACCACTAAACCTACCTTTGATCTTTTCCTTCGAACATCCACTACAAATAGGTTAGACTACTTATATGAGATTTCTCATGTACCTGAAGATAGTAAGATCCCTATTACTAATTTCCCTATTGTAAATCCTTATACTAAGTTTGATACACCCTAAACTACTTTCAAAAAACCCGTAAAAAAATTTATTAGTCCTTCTCATCCTTCTATTGTCGAAGAATATGTCCAAGCTTCCAAGTTTGATCAGTTCAATATTCTTGCATGTGAAAACAAAAACTTTATCACCCTTACTCTTTCTAGAGAATTTGTAATTCTATGGCAAAAACAAGGGTACACACACCTTCATTTTGGGGCAGTGAGGTTGGCGCTAATATTCCATGGAAGGAAAGGACTCTCTTTAGTCTCTAGAATTTCACTTCTTGATTCTAGATTCCTGGAATATCAAAATGTAGTCATAGGAACTGCTCAGACCACTTTAAATGTGGGAACAGTTTTTGTCACACTTTTTTCCTAACTTTAACATGTCTCTTAAAGATCCTTAACTTTATGATGCTCTCAAAGTGAAAGTCTAGATTACAGGAGCCTCTCAAATGCAAGACACATTTGCTGCTACACTTCACTACCAGCTTGCTTATAGGCTTCAAAATCATGCTTTCGACATGGCAGTTCTAGACATTGCTCAATCCAATGATGCTTTGCTAATCCAAGTTGATCTAAGATTGACACCCATGTGTACGTTCGTTCCAAGACAACTCAATAGAGACCGGATGTCTTCTCTCTTTCTAGAATTATGGATTATGAAATATGAGATGCTTCATCAGGTGACTAAGCCAATCCAATCAAATAATCCTTTCTTTATCAAAAAACCAAATGGCAAAGTTGAGATAAGATTCTTGACAGCTTCACTAGAAAAGAAAGATGTAACAGTCTTTCCAATTCAAATTGCTATGCTCCAACTAATATCATATGTTTGTGAAAATGGTCTTAAAATCAAGGCATTTCAAGAAGATGGAAAGCCTTGCTATGAAGGCAAATCACCTTCTAGTCACATATGGTAGAATATTTGTGATTGTGCTTATTATAGAGAAGAAGAAGTTTTTGAAGAAGATCATTCAAGAAGAAAGAAAAAATCTTCCCAACAAATACTCAAGGAAAGTTATGAAGTAGGAGATCCAGAAGTTGACCTCCTTAGAGAACCCTCTGGAAATTTTGATTATTATGTTCTCTACCCTAGAACTAGAAAACAAAAAATCCCTCCTCCATGTAAAAAAGATCATGTTCAAAATCCTAAACCTCCATTAATCCCATATAACCAGAAAGTCCTTCCCCAAATACCGAAATGTCAACCCTTTCCTACCAGTCAAACCCATTCATAGAAGCCCTTACCTTGCTACATGTTTTACCAGGCCTCAACTTCCTATTCACAGAATTTTCCTCCACTTGAAAGTTTTGAACATCCCCAAACCAACACAAAACATATTTGGAAAATCAAAAATCCTGTTGGAACCAATCCAGATGGAACCAAGAGACAGGTTTCTTCGGTTGAAGTAGCTTTAAATTGGCAGCCAAAAAATGTTATGGCACAAAACCAAGTCCTTTCGAAGTTTCTTAATAATCAACAAAAGATGGCTGAAGTAGTTACTCATACATTCTTATCTTCAAATTCTCTTATTGAAGATTTGAAGAAGAAAATCAAGATGGTTGAACAAGAATTGGCAACAATTGCTTCCATAGTTAAAGACTTGTCAGTCTCTTTCCCTCTTATTGGGCCAAAGTAAAAAGACAGAAAATAATTGTTAATACAACTCCAATCCATGGAAGGATCACAGAAGGAAGCCACCCAGACTCTCCCCATGCATGTTCACATGCCCTACCAACCTTAACAATCATTATATAAAGACTTGTCCATACCTTTAACCTCTTCATTTTCATCAACTTATCCCTACCAAAATCTTCAACCATTAGCCATGACACATCCAGATCATAACCCTTTTAAACCAAGTGGAATCTTCCCCGGCATAACATATTCAACACCACTTCAACTAGAACCCCAAGCTAGACCATAGAATGAACCTTCTCCTATGAAAAAGGACAAAGAATCATTATACCAACCCCCAGATCCAACCATTGGTGCTTCTTTAAGACCTCCTAATATGAATATGTTGGCGTCGTCCCTTAGGGGTAGATCCATCCTTTTGACCTTAGTCATTCCTTTGCAAGGTTAGTCCGAAATTTTCTTCATCAACTGCCCCTTACTCTGTGAATCGTCGAGATAGTCGACGGGTTGTGGAGTTTCCATAAATGCTTGTCATAAATAGGGGTAATTATGTCTTTTTGACTAGGCCACTGACATGTGTCACCTTCTGATTTGTGGAATCAAGCGTCGCGACACTTCGATTCTTGTGCCATGTCATCCTATAAATAGCACATTACGTTATTATCCTCATTATCCAAAAAAAATTCCATCTTAATCCCAAAGCCCAGTCAATGGTTTTGAGCTTCGTCTGTACCCTTGCTTCATCGGTTGGTTACTCATCTGTTTCCTAGGTATGATTCGTCAGCATTCGACAGGAGTTCGTCTTCAAATCACTCGTCGGGAGATGCCAGCCTGTTAGGGCAATGACCACATGAGGTCATTCTACCCGACGATTGGTCCATCCATGACTTCCCCGTGGATATGAATGACAAAGTCTTTAGTAGGCTAAGACCTCGTTTTCAAATTCTTGACAATGTGCCTATTAGAAAAGGTGACTTAGGAGAGAAATGCTATGATGGGAAGTCATCTGATATAAGCTTCTATGAGGCTATATTCATAATAGGGCTTCATCTGCCCCTCTCTACCTTGCATTGTCAGTTGGCCTTCTATTTGGGCATATCAATTGGTCAGATAGCCCCAAATGCCTGGAGGAGTTTTATTGGGGCTGAAGTGCTATGGGGACAACTTAGTGGGGGCAACCGTTCTCTTACTTTGGAGGAGTTTTTCTATTGCTACAAACCTTAGGAGATTCCTCGTTCCAAGGGTTTTTATAATTTCATGTGTTGTCAAGCTACCCTAAGGCAGATATGCCCGACTCTAACCGTTAATGGAAAGCTAGGTTTTTCTTTGTTCAAGGGGTCAATTGGGTTTATAGCCCTGACGAATGGAGTAGTTTAGGGCTTAGGCTTTACCCAGGAGCACGAGGGCACCCTTGATCATTGGTTTGCCCTTAGGTAGGAGTTAGGATTTATCAGGTGCTCGAGAGCATCCTGGATCATTAGTTTGTCCTTGGGCAGGACTTAGGATTTGATCAGGTGCACAAAGGCGTCCTTTATTGTTAGTTTGTCCCGTCCAAGGGCATCCTTGATCATCGGTTTGTCCTTGGACAGGACTTGGGATTTGATCAGGTGCACAAGGGCATCCTTGATCGTCGGTTTATCCTTAGGCAAGACTTAGGATTTGATTAGGTGCAAGAAAGCATCCTTGATCATCGGTTTGTCCTTAAGCAGGATTTAGGATTTGATCAGGAGCATAAGGGCATCCTTGATCGTCAGTTTGTCCTTGGACAGGACTTAAGATTTGATCAAGTGCACGAGGGCATCCTTGATCGTTGATTTGTTCGCCCTTTAAATAGGGCTAAGCATTTCCTTATTATAGACAATAATCACTTCATTTGAAAATAAACTGAATAAAAAATGTTGATAACTTGTTGTTTGATCAACCAAAAACTGGCCTGTCAAGTGCTTAAACAAAAAGTTAAAGAAAAGAAGTAACATAGAAAAAGCGATAACATAAGCGATAGCATAAGTTGCTGCGAGTGTACTACTGATAGTATCTCCTGAGATGGTCAGTGTTCCAAGGATGGTATAGTCTTTACCCATCGAGTGTCTCCAAGTAGTAGGTGTCCTTCCTGTTTTAACCAACAATTTTGTTTGGGCCTTCCCTATTGGGTCCTAACTTTCCTTGTGCAGGATCTTTGGTGGCCGTAGTCACTTTCCTCAAGACAAGGTCTCCAATGCTGAAGTGTCAAGGCTTTACCTTGGCGTTATAGTGTTTGGCCATGAGGTCTTGGTATTGGGTCAACCGTTGTTCAGTGGCTACCCTCACCTCGTCCAGCAAATCCAAGTTCAAACGGATCCTTTCTTAATTCTTCCTTTCATCATGGTACTAGTTTTATAGTAGGAGTCTTTTTTTTTTTAATAAAAAAGAAGATATATGGGAAAATAAAAACTTGAGATTAGAGTAATGAAATTAAAAAAAAAAAAAAAAATTGAAAAAAAAAAAGGGTCATAGAAGAAACAAATACATCGTGATGAAGTAAAAAAAAAAAAAAATGAAAACGTGGGGTGAGTTTTGTAGATTGGAGGAGTTTTAAAACTAACAAAAGAGTGATCATATTTTGTAGGGAGTTAGTGAGTAGAAATAGGAATTTAAATCAATGTAAAAGTAGAAGTTTATTAGAAGCAGGAAGGCATTCCAACATAAAAGTGTAAATTTATTATTTTTGTCAATTTCTTATTTTAACCCCATTTTTATGTTTTAGGTAGGGGTATTTTTGACAGTAATGAAAACAATAACTAACTTTCTTTTGCCAATTTACTATTTTAATCCAATTTTTAAGTTATTGGTTAATTAATTTAAGAGTATTTTTTATAGGAAAAAAAGAAAAACAATAACTAACTTTTTGAATCTTCTTAATAATTCATACAAGGAAAACCACTAAAACTTGATTTCAAATAATACCTTATGATATTTCAAATGGAGACATCCCGTTTAAATCCCTCTACCCTACTTGAACTGAATAAAAAATAAAAACCCACTCAAGGCATGATGACATGAAAAACATGATCAGGGTGATTCTACGGCAGCAAAAGACAATAAAATGACTAGAAATACTACACCTAGCTGAACTATGCGCTGCCCTAATTTTTGTCTCTATGCACCTGACCAAAAATGATCCAGAAATTAGACCTGCTAGTGGTTAATGCACAAATATCTTCCATTATCTGATGTGTTATTAAACACAAAAGTATTTCAAATTTTTATTTTTTAATAGTTGAAGTGCACCAATCATATTCATTGTTGGTAAAACTGCATAAAATTTTAGCATTTTTCCCTTTTGACAGTAAATCAACACTTGATTCAACAAATAGGCCCACTACCATTCAATCTCCACTAGGGACCAAAACATGCTAACTTGGCTATACTACACTTCTGAAACAATTGAACCTCTGTCTCACATTCTAAATCACAATAACAGCAGCTAGTATCACAAATCTAGACTTGAAAAGTCATCTCCCTTTTAAAGTGAGACCATCAACCTTTCATGAATTTTGCTTTTCCATAGCGTTTTCCACAAATTACCATTACTCTGATTGATCCAGTCTCATGTTATCGTTTCTGCCATTAGGAAGGGGGATAAAAATTTCATCTAAAAAGTGAGGATTACTACAGTGAGCGCTTTGGAAAAAAAAAAAAAGAGAAGATGGCATCAGTGCCTACTAAAAGTTTCAGGTATACGTTTTGATGACATAAATCTCAAACTTTCTTAAGTGAAAAAATCATTATAAATAAAACAGAAACTGAAACATTAGCCGGACTCCCATTAAAAGCACACATACGCACACACATTCCCCCTTTCCAGTCAAACAATTCAATGAAAATTAAAATCAGATTTGTGAAAAACATAGGGCAGAGTACCTATAACATATTTACAAAATACAGTCATGGTTGGTGCAAACATTGTGGTTGATGAACAGAAAAATTGAAAACAATTCATGTCATTTAGATTGGTTAACTGCAATTATCATCATAAATGGTGAACCTTTATAATGATTATTGCAGAGATGCTTTTCTGCTCCTTTTTTTTATTTTTATTTTTATTGAGTAAATGTTAAACCTGATTGGCTGGAAGTAAATGTCAAATATGGCGAATATGGGGTAGAAATGGTGAACCTTTCATTCAACCAGGAAATTCTTAAGAGTAAAAACTAGAAAGTAAATTTTTCCTTCCAGTATCATTAATCTTTTGTTTACACATAACCATAAGGCCACCTTTCTTATCTACATGCTCCTCCTCTTGTACGTCTGTCCTAGTCAGATTCAGGTGGTTTGGAGTGCTACTGCTGTCGAAGTCCGCTTGATTTCTCATCTGATTTGGCCTCATTCTCTGCACTGGTACCAACCTTATTTTGCTCAGCAAGGCGCTTTTGTCTGGCCTCATTCTCAATCTGCCTCTGTAATTCCAGATGCTCTTCAAGCATTTTTAGATTTTTCTGCTCCTCAGGTGTAAGTTTCCTTTCCTCTTGCTCCAATTCATCAATGGTTACAGAAACAACAATCTCAGGATTAGGATTAGGAGGATCATCTTCCCCATGTGCAGCAGGAAAGGAACTGAAGCACAACAAAGTTGAAAACATGATGAGCTTTATTTAAGCCTAGGGATTGGGAGCACATATGGCCACAAATTTACACAACTTACATGTGTTTTAGTCAATGCAAATGTTAAAGTGTGAACAAAAACAAAGACTTACATTTGCTGCACATTTTCCTGCTGCTCCTCACTACCTCCAGTTGCCTACAATAAGAAATTGTATATTTTTGGGACATTAGTTTGCTTTATCGATTCTCTTTGTTTTGTGGGAACTGGGAACTCCCTTCAGATCTTATATCTTTCTTTCTTTCTTTCTATTTCAAATAGGTATGTGTTTTATCAAATTTAATTAATTCCAATCTCAGGTGCTTTCCTATCTCTGGTTTCTTAATTTATTAGTCATATCCAATTATTCCATTCCTTATTAAAGGAAAAATAATTATGTTGCATTTTGTTACATTGCTCTGCATCTGCAAAGTTTATATCTTAATAGCATTCCTTTTACACTATCTTCCAGTTTTGTCTCAACTTTTAACTCTAGCTCCTCCATATCTTAAGTCTTAAGCATCCAATTAAAGTATGTTAGTCCAATTTCTGTCATATTATGTTAATATTTAACATGTTTAGATGCTATTATTTTCCCAGTTTTAGTTCCTGCCCATTCTTCATTTATTCTGATTAATTTATACTTGGCTAGCTCATGACAACTGTAATTACCATAAAAACGAAACAGAACAATAACCACTATACAAGACCTTAAATTCCTTTGCCTTTCTGTGATCTTTTTTCTTCTTTTTGACATTGGATTTTCCCTGCCCTTGTCTTGAATTATCTCCTCCTTTGTCGGAGTTCTTCTTGTCATCAAGATTAAGTTCTGATAACAACTCTTTTTCTGCAGCCTTAGACTTCTCTTCGGCATCCTCATTAGCCAGATCTTCCAGGCGTGCCTATAAAAGGAGAATATTAAACCGAAAACATCAAATCATATATGGTGAGAAGGTAACTATATGAAAACCTTCAACGAAAAAGCACTCAAAATCGAATACAAACCTGGATGAATGACTTCAGCAGGGGCACCATAATTGATCGGTAGTCATAAGAAGTTACCATATCAATTTTCTTGCCCGTCTGCTTCATAGCAATAGTAGTTGTCCTGATTATAGAATCGAATTTGTAAAGCTGCAACAACAAACATACAGAAATTTAATCAGCCTATGGAATATAATATTTCATCAAGCAAAATATTTAATATCATACACAGAACTACACAGAAAGACATGAATTTCACATCAAACAACTTGGGAAATTTGACATGTTCATAAATTTGGCTATACCATACCTTTTCAGCCAGCTCATCAATCTGCTTCTTGATCCCCAATTTTATTTCATTGTCCACATGATCTACTTTTAAAATATTCCATATGATATCCAACTCAAAAATATCACCATTTGTCCTCTTAATGAATTTATGCCGATCTAACAAGAGATACTCATAACTCAATGGTTTGTACCCTGAAATCTCTTCTCGTCTCTTATCTTCTTTAACACATATACTCTCCAAATTCTTCCATACCTTAATGTCTCTCAAATACTCTATTTTCTTTTCACAAAAGTTCTGCATCCGGTGAAATTCAGCCTCATAGATCTTGAAAAACTCCATCGCTTGACTTTTACTGGTTTCTCTAAAATTTGTCCACTGCATTAATCGCTCACCAATACTAATATTAGTACCACCCAATAACCAATCCAGAATAGCATCTTTACATTCATCATCATTTAATACGGTTTCAGCATCAGCACTAGAAGTAATGGCGGCTTCATCATTCGGCACCACAAGCTCTCCGCGCAACATTTTCTTGTCAAAAACTACACAAGAGAAGTCCTCATTGAATACAATCTTCTCATGATAGGCCACACAAGTCATACCTCTAACCTCATCCCTTGCAAGACTGATACTGAGACTCTGTAACCCACAAATATTATAGAGATCATCCAAGAACTCATACACACGATTAAGCTCTGAGATGTCAAGAAAGCATGCCGTGAGCACAGTGCGGTCCATCCAATGTTCCTTAAGCAGCTGTTCCGGGATTTGCTTCTTAAGCATTTCCATTATCAAGTCCATGAACACTGAAAGATGACTTGGAACAAAAAATCTAATCTTCAAGAACACACGTAACCTTGATCGAATTTTATCAATTATTAGGTCACGCCTGGTATCCTCGCAATAAGGCCATTCCTTCTGGTTCATAAAAACTTCAGACTCGTTTAGGCCTTCATCTCCATGCTTGTTTCTTGACAAATCTTCCATCATTTTCTTAGCAGCAACCACGTCCACGGGTCTCCACTTTCTTGATTTAACGGTGTCATGGACTGAATCAAATTCAATTTCTGGCTCGACTGATCGAAGCTCATCCGATAAAGTCCCTAAATGCACACTCTTCATATGATCCGCATTCAATTTGACTTCGGAAAACCTTTCCCCGCAAAAACAGCAAGTTGAAAACTTCCAATTTTTTGCCGCCTTCACATGCTCCACTGCCTGCATCACCACCACCACAGCCGCCGGTGAATCTTTCTCAGCAAAAGGCAGTAATAGCTCCAGACTCAGCAAATCCTTCTTTAGCTCCATACTCATCCTGTCTTTCCAGTAAGCCTTGACTCGTGCCGCCACCGTGTCAACATTAGCCGCGACTTTCTTGACATTCTTGAGCTTTCTTATTTTGTTGTCCGTGTCCGACAAGGGTGTTTCCAAGTTCTTCCTCGCCTTAATAGCTCTCTGCTCGATCTCTTCCTTTCTGTCTTGTAGTTCTTGAATCTCATCCTTTATCTTCCCCAAAGATTTAGCGTCTACGAGATACTTGCTCTGCAATTTGATGAGTCTGAGTTGCTTTCTGAGCGATTCAATTTCGTGCTCACCGTCAAGTTTCAATCTTTCTTCTACCACGGTGGGGTATTCGATGGCCAAGCCAGTGTCGCATGCTTCGATCACGGCTTCGAAGCCAGCATCGGCGTCGTATTGGGCTAATTTGACGAGTGCGACAACATAAAAAAACCAGAAGGAGAGGGAGACGGGGCATAACTCGACAGCTCGCTTGGAGGACTTGACGGAACTCCTGACATGTTGGAG
>NW_027069920.1:0-116029 GCF_002906115.3 Quercus suber | reverse complement strand
TCTTAACAATTAAGCGCTAATGGGGTGAAGTTAACCGAATATATGGGGAAAAAAAAAAAAAAGGCCAAGAGCCCAATATGTCAAAAAAGGAAACCAATCATAAAATAGGCCTTAAGCCCACTCAATATCACTCGATTCCAAGCGACCCATGAATTTAAATGGGCTGAAAAAATGACCCATAAATAAAACTCACAAGAAAGTCAGTTTTTGCATAGGCTAAACTCCCCTCCTTTTTTTTTTTTTTTTTTTTTTTTTTTTTTTTTTTTTTTGGAGGAGATAGGGTAAACTATCCTTATTTTCACAAATTTAAAATACAAATATTTTATTTGGACTAAATGAGACTGACCCATAAAAGGCCCAAAATCCCAAGAGGTGAAAAAGAAGAAGATGGGAACTAAGCAATCACAAAATATCACCGGATCTGAGAATTTATAAGCATAAACAAAGGAAGAGAACCCATAAGCACAAACAAAGAAAAAATTATATTGATTTTAAAATTAAAGAAACAAAAGGGAGAAAATCCATTTCATTTTAATTCAAACCAGACCCATGACGAAAGCCCACTATAGAAATGGCAAGAGAGAGCTTAGTATCAAACTACCAAGTTCGAAATCAATCAAATCCCAAAAAAAGAAAAAAGAAAAAAGAAAAAAAAAAGATGAACAAACCAACAAGTGCAAATCCGAACCAGTTAAACACGCACAACCACAACTAGCCTTTGTTGTTCTTCTACAATTTCTCAACCTATTCTTTCCCTCTCTCTTGCAGCTCTATTTGTGATAGTTTCTCAGATTCGGTGTAGTGGTGTTTGGTGTGTGAGTAGTGGGTTACGCTGAAGAGTAAGGGTAAAAGAGAAATAAATGATAATTTGATGTGGCCTTGTTTATACCGTTAGATTTTATAGATGCCACATGTCATTCATCTATTTAAAAACCGGAGAAAAAATGAGACACTTAGACGGGAGAGGAGCCGGTCCCAAAAATTAAACCTATGCACAGTACAAATAGAGTTGTATATCAAAGTATATGAAATATTAAGGGGTTCATGAGATCACACAAATGGTTGCATCGTCTACAATCCAAAACTAAATTAATTTGCTCATGTTGCATGTAACGGAAGAATCATGCTCTAATGATCATGAAAGTATATACTTATTTAAGTCATCAATAATTTGTGTATCAATTAGTTCATGTCAATGACTAAACTGTACGTGCAAGTATCACCATTCCAATTGAGGATAATAACACCTCATTCCTTAAGTATCAAATTATGTATTGTAATTCTGATTAAGTTGTTAACAAATCACAAAATGGGCCTTAAGCCCGATAAATAATTGTACAATTCCAAACGACCCGTGAATTTAAATGGGCAAAAGGACCCACAAATGAGTGGTACTTCATGATCCCTAAAACTAAATTGGACTTCACGATTTTCCATGAGCATTAAGTTGTTCGGCAAAATGACCCATGTATCTAAATGAGCTACAAGACCCATGAGCAAGTTTGTAGTGGGCTAGACTACCCTTATTTTCATTGAGTTAAAATACAAATATTTTACTTGGGCTAAATGAGAAAGACCCATAAAAGACCCAAAAGCCCAAGAGGTGAAAAAAAGGGAATTAAAATCTGCATTTGTTTGTCCAATTCATGCAATCAGCACGATATAACGCCAAGAAAGTATAAATAAGAAGGGGGTACTGCTTCAGCTTGTGTCATATTCACACCAAGGCATGCCTATATAGGAGCCGTCAAAGAGTACAATGTTGAAATTATACTGTCATATGTATCGTAAGTCTCAAATCTGAAAATTTTGAAAACAACGACTCTTAAATTAACATGAATTCTCAGTTAAAGACTAACAATATCCCATTAACCGTCTCCATCTCAATCCATTAACTGATTGTTTATTTTTTATTTTTAAAGAGTTTTTGACTCTTTGTGAACTCTTTGAGCATCTTAACACATACTATCATTTTATGTTTCAATAGTCGCTAACCCGCATTATGCGCAGAAATGTTTTATATAAATGTGAAACATGTCTAATATATGCACAATTATCTTGATTTCTTTTTCTTCTTTTGTTAAATTTCTTTTCCATTTGCCATTTAAGATGTTGCTATAGATTATTTCAATCAAATGATGGTGTCTTATGCTAACCCTAAATAAAATTAATTTTGCCAAATTCAACATTAACATCTATTTGTCAAATACTGATAACTGAACAAAATAATATTGCCAAAATCCTATTCATTAATTGCTTTACCTTCTTGAACTTCCACACTAACCAAGCAAGGGTCTTTTTTTTTTTTGGGGGGGGGGGGGGAGTGTGGGGGGAGGTGGGGGGGAAGAAAGGCATTTGAAATTTAGCAATATGGACCATCTAATCAAATTAAGTTCAAATTTAAAAAATGATTTACTCAAATTTTGAATAACATTAAAATCCCAAAAACCAAATATTTTCTTCTTCTTCTTCTTTTGAAACTTACTTTTTCTTATAGTAATTATGTGTGCAAGTGCTATGTCAAATGGGTTAGGGCCTAACTCCCACTTGGCTAGTTGTCTGAGATTGACCAAGGAATGAAAATCCCTGTGTGTGTGTAGACGAGCCCTGTGGACACGATCACGGTGCAGCTTGCTTAAGGCAGGTCGTCCAACGGTTGTAATGAAATAAATTGAGGTTAAATGACAATAATAATAAATAAATAAATAAAAAGAGAGAGAAGAGGGGGAAAGCTAAGAGACTTACCCTCAGGACGAAGGTTCCCTAGGTCCCCAGTAAAACGACCAAAAGTATCCCGGCCAACGTCTACAGGATTTCCAGCCTAAAATCCAGAGACGAAGAAAAACTCCGTCTTCCATTTTCTGTCAGACAAGGCCAAGGATTTCACCAATCTACAATCTTTACCTCTGGCCGTGAATTGATAAAAGCCAAGGGATTGATGAATCTCTGAGGGTTTGTAGAATAGAGGAACTTGTCCACAGTAATAGGATGGTCCTCTCCAAACACTTCCCTCCACAAAATTTGCATAGAGATAATTAATCTCCATGCTTTGGGTTGAATTGACATACTCCTAGACCTAATCTAACTAACAACTCTCTGGTAAAAGCATTTAAAGGAAACTTAAGACCTCCTAGAAGGTAGGCCTCATATACACCTATCCCAAAATAGGGATTACAACACCACTCTCCACGGACAGGCAATCTAGGATTAAACTCATCTGGAATTTGGTACCACTCCTAAGGTTGTTTAATTTTTCCTCGTCCGTCTTGGAAGGAATATCTACGGATAATTATATACAGTTATCTCCGTCTCGTCAAATGACTAGACGGAGGATGGAAGATGAGGTACCTACCTAGGACCCTAAAGTTTTTTAAGTTGTTTCTATACTACTTCTAAGGGAAACCCAGGGACCCCTGAGACATATTCCTCATCAGTGGTGTTTCCCCTACTACTACTACTGGTATCACTAGAGTTATCACTACTCTCGTCATAATATCGTCTATAGCTTTCTCTGTACTATTGCTAGACGAGGAGATAGTTATTTCTGACATTTTTGAAATTTTTTTTTTGAAAACCTAAAAGACGAGAAGAGAGGGAATACCTGGCTCTAGGACGAACTGAAACTATGGACACGAGGGAACTCTTAGACGAGGCTCTAAATGATGAATGTCAAGGAAGGAAAATCTCAGAAGTGTGGAGGGCAGTGGAGGCATTCCACTATTTATAGATGACTGACCTAAGCATATGAAACGACGCAACCAACCAAATGATGACACGTGGTCTTCATCTTCGAAAAAATGAATCGACGAAATAGGCCACCATTTAGGTCATAACAGTGGCATCTCTGATTGTTGAAAGGAGCTCATCTATCTAGAGAAATAAATTACTATATTTTCTTGGACGACCCATGGACGAGGGGCAACTGATGGTGTAAGGAAAACGTGCTTAGCTTTGTCTCATCCATATGGCCGTCCATGACAAAGTACAAAGTAGGGAATGAGTGGCTCTTACATTCGTCCCTCTCTTACCGTCCTTTTGCACTCGTCCCTCATTTACTTGTCCATTGGGGACGTATCAGCAGCGAATCTCGTCTGTCTTTAGTGATGGACGGACGAGGTTTATCTGATGATGGCAAACTCTTCCAAAAGCCAAGATTCACGTTGTTGCAAACCAAGCCTTCTATTAACTGTTGAACACAAGTCCCGATGAGGTAACTTCCATGGCAGTTATGGAAGTTATCTCTGAATCCTCCAAACTTACGACGGTAGGAAAAATAACTGTCAAGCTAACACTATATAAAAGTCCTTCTACGTAGAGGTAAGGGGAGACATTTTTCATTTTTCTAGAAAATGGTGAAGTCTTAGAAGTGCTTTCTTTCTACTTCAACCCACTGACTTTATCATCAGAGGATTTAAGGCCGGCCACACTGGTATTCTCTAATCTTCTTTGATTTTTCATAACCAAGCCTTCTGTTAACTGTTAACACAAGTCCCGATGAGGTAACTTCCATGACAGTTATGGAAGTTACCTCTAAATCCTCCAAACTCTAGGACGATAGGAAAAATAACTGTCAGACTAACACTATATAAAGACCCTTCTATGCAGAGGTATGGGGACACTTTTTATTTCTGGAGAAAAATGGGTGAAGTCTTTGAAGTACTTTCTTTTCTACTTCAATCCACTAACTTTACCATCGGAGGATTCAAGACCCGCCTCCCCCGGTCTTCTCTGATCTTCTTTGATTTTTCAGGACTCACCCTTCAAGATCATCAACACCCGAAGACCTTTCAGCCTACTGATTTCCAAGGACTCATTAAAAACTACATAGAAATATGGGATAAGGATACTTTAAAAAAAAAAAAAAATTAACGTGGTTTAAAAAACAAATATAAAATAGAAATTTTACTCTAGTTTAATCTAAGTGTATATGTATTTGAAGTTAAAATGAAGATTTTCCATTACTATATAATAAAATTTGGGCTTGGAAGTCATGGTTGCGCCAAGTGGTTTTACCAAATTATAAAAAAAAATTGAATTAAATTTTTTTTTAGATAGAGACAACAATTTACTTATTTTTATAAATTTCTTTAGATAAAATAGTAATAAGTGTTTTAATAAAAATGTAACATGTATCTAAGTTTCAATTGATAAAGACAATAACTAATTTGTTCTAATGATTTTTTTTAGATAAAGTAACAATAAGTATTTTAAAAAAACATGCAACAATTTATCAAAAAAAAAAAAATGCAACATGCAACATGCATTTAAGTTTCATTTGATAGAGACAACAACTTATTTGTTTTTATAAATTTTTTAAAATAAAGTAACGCATCCAATGCATTTAACTAGTTACTATTTTAGCAACCAAAAAAAAAAAAAAAAACTAGTTACTATGCGGCTTTGAATTCAGCCGTGTTTATTTCAATTTATTACAATGTTAAGAATCATTATTTTCATTATTTTTCATATTACCTAAAGATAACAATAACATGAATATATAAAAAACATATTGCACTATTGCATTAACAAATGAATTTTAATTGATACCATTTTAGTGAGCATGTTTCAGATTTTTTTATGGCTTGTTGTAAATTTAATTGAATTGATACCATTTTAGCTGATAATACTATTATATCTCACCCAAATAAATAAATTATATATATATATATATATATATAAAATCATATCATATCATATACTATTATTTTTTTTTTTGGAAAAATAATAAAAGTTGAGCTTAATTGTGATTACACCAAGTAGCTTCATCAAATTACAACAATATTTTAGATAGAAACAATTTTTTAGATAGAAAAAACAACTTATTTGTTCTTATTAATTTCTTTAGATAAAATAACAATAAGTGTTTTACTAAAGCATGCAACATGCATTTAAGTTTCAGTTGATAGAAACAACTTATTTGTTCTTATTAATTTATTTAGATTAAGTAATAATAAGTGTTTTAAAAAAAATATGTAACATGCATTTAAGATAAAATAACAGTAAGTGTTTTAACAAACATGCAACATGCATTTAAGTACTTATTTGTTCTTATCAATTTCTTTAAATAAAGTAACAATAATTATTCTAACAAAACGTATAACATGCATCTAAGTTTCAGTTGATAAAAATAATAATTTATTTGTTCTTATTAATTTCTTTAGATAAAGTAACAATAAGTATTTTAACAAATGACAAAACTTAGGTATAGTACTTTAGGTACTGTTCCTTGGATTCCCCTCTTAAGATTCAGTTATGTGACTACTTAATTAAAAAATACACTTTAATTCTTATGAGAAAAAATCCACATGACAAAATTTTAAAATGGGAATCTAAGGAACAACACATAAGTACAGTACCTAAGTCTTGCTCTTTAACAAAACACTAATTTAAGGGATAAAATTAACAATAGTTTAATTTATGTAAAACTTTCTCATTTGAATTTAAACAAATTTAAATTCTATTCAAACTAAAAGTCTATTATAATTTATTTTTTAAACTTCGTCCCTAGGAAAAAAAAAAATTCTAAACTGAAATTTGGAATCCCACACAACACCCCTCGCTTTTTTTCCCCTCAAGTTGCATCTTACGTTTTATTAATTATTTGAAAAAATTATTTTATTATTTGTTAGGATATATTTCCTCTATCAAGGGATAAGATTTAATTATAATTTAAATGGGTAATTACACTCCCCTCCCTTTAGGTTTGTGAGAATGACACTCTACCCCAAAACTGAATGGAAAAAACCCTCCCCTCCTATGAAATTTGAAGAAATTAACACTTCCTCTCCCCCCCCCCTCCCCCCCCCCCCCCCCCCCACCCCTCTCTTTTTCTTTTTTCTTTTTTTTTATTAGTAATGAAATATTCTAATTTTTATAAGAATATCTTTACAAAAGTTTAACAATACTTAGTAAAAAAATTTGATAAATTTAGAATAAAAACGCAAAATTTATCAAGTACTAAAGCATTTGCAATAGCAAATATCTCCATAACCTATTGAAAAAAGAAAACAAAACACTAAGCAAAATTCATACTTAATATTTTAAAATACATTTTAATAAATAAAATTTTAATTAGGAAATAAGATAATATTGAAAACTTGTCCTTAAGCGGAGGGCATGTAAATACACAAAATTTTAAATATTAATTTAACAAAATTTAGTCAATTGAATGTTAATTGGGGGAAAGCATTTTTTCGTTTAAGTTTGGAATGGAGTGTTATTTCCTCAAACCTCAAGGGAGGAGAGTGTAATTATCCCTAATTTAAATTAGTTAAAACTTTATCATCTAAATTTTAGAAATTTAAATCCTACTCCAACTAAAAATCTATTATTAAAATTTCAAAAATTTTATATATTTACTGATGGTTTTTTCATAGAATCCTTCTTGCACCCCATGTTTTTGTTTGTTTGTTTGTTTGTTTGTTTTTGTTTTTTTTGTTTTTTTTTTTTTTAAGTTGCAACTTGCGCATATGTATTTTTATATGATAGTTTTGATTAAATAAATTCATCTTACTTATTGTTATTTGTTTCTAAATTTTCATGTATAGATATTATGTCAAAGAAGTCTACTACAAAGAAGCAAAACAAAAGACAACCATTTAAATTCTTAGTTTCTCTTAGGTAAGTATTTTATTTATTTATTTCAAATTCTTAACTTTTGAACTATTTGTGTGTTTTAGGTTTTGGTTATTCTATGTATTTAGTTTGTAAGTGTTTTGATTTTTTTCAATTGACTATCACTACAAAAAATTTGGTTCAAAACAGGTCTTTCATGTGCTATAATGCAATCTAATTCCAAATTACTTTTACTTATTGACTGTTAAGATTTTATCAATGTTTAGCTATTTTTATATTTTAAAATTCTATTTGTGCTTTGGGTAAATTTCTTAGTTTGCGGAATTCCTCCCATATTTATTCGAAAGTCTAACTAAATTCAATTTAGAATTCCTCCTATATCTTTTTAGATCATACATAATATTTGGCTAAATTAGATTCATTGGTCCAAAATCATATGTAAGTTTATCTTTACTTAACTTCTTTTTCATTTTTTTTTAAGTTCAGAAATTTTGATTGTTTTTCATCTGTATATTAATATATGTGTTCTTAAAGGCTAGAGCACAATATACTTGGAGTCATTACTCAAGTTGTATAAATTAGGGTGTTAAATATATGAATAAAATCAACACTAAAACATATGATTTAATTATCAAGATAAGACTTAAAACTAAAATTTCTATTAGGTGTACAAATACAATTAATTTTTTAATCTCAAGTTTGGAATTAATTATTTTAGGATAACCTTATTTATATAAGTATTAGAAAAGATTTAACTACTTGAGTTCAACTCACCCTCTTAATTAGTGAATAAGGAATTATTAAAAAAAATTGAAATTTTTTTATTGATAATTTTAATTAGAGATATTATATAATAATAATCATTCATTTAGTTAGAAACGAGTTCTAAAATTATGTAATAATAATTCACTTAGTTACTCTCTCTCTCTCTCTCTCTCTCTCTCTCTCTATATATATATATATATATTCAATCCACCAACCTATCCATTGCATTTATTATTTTATGTTCTATTTATAAACTCAAAAAATTGGAAATTTTCATTTTTCCTAATTCAATATTATTATTTACTTCGTCGGTACTAATTTGTTTGTCCTGTTTGAAAAGTCAAACTTTTAAGAAAACATCATTTATTGTCTTATCTGCCTTATAAAAATATATAAGTTTACAAAATTACTCTTAAATAATTATTAGCTTTTTTTTTTAAAGAGTTATTCTTAATGAGGCAACTAAAAAAGTGCCCAATTAGATTAATTTATTTGTTAGTTTTCTTTTCAAATATTTTTGAAAATAAAGTAGGAGTATAATAGGAATATTAGTAAATTAATAAGTTTTATTTTTAGAAACAAGACAATATTTTGGGACATCTCAAAATGGAATAGAAGACAAACATACTAGGACGGAGGGAGCATAATTTTTTCCAATAAAAACACGTCAATTCATTAACATATTGTACAAATATGTAGATATTCTCCCAATCGTCTTTGTAGACCTTTTTTTAATATAAAATTTTGTCTTGTTATAGGTGTCAAAACAAACATTTAAAAAAAAATATATCAAAAAATGTTTAAAAAAAAAGGAAAATAGAGACTAACCAAAAGGGTAAAATAGTAAATATTGGTGAATTCAAACTTTTCTTGCCAAGTTTCCTCCCAATTTTAGTACTTGATCTCAGTCTTTTCCCCTTCCGTATATTTATTTCATGATTTTAAGGTTGTTTTTTAATGGGCGTGGCTTCTATCCACTGCCTCCAGTGTACTGGACCTGCTGCGATCATGACACGTGTCCAAAAATGGACACGTGTCATGATCGCAGTAGGTCCAGTATCACAGGACACTAGACAGAAGCCACACCCTTTTTTAATATGATACATGAGAGTGAATAACAAAGTGAAGTTTGGCACCAATTTCAGTGCGTCCCTGTATATTATAGTATAGATATTACATTTGGAGCATTCAAAACTCCAATTATCATTTACATTGGTTCTCTTTTTATTTTTATGGGAAGATACTGATTTCATTTAAACTAGGCAAGAGCCCAAAGATAGTACATCAAGTTCAATATGAAATGCAATAATGGGTGGCATATCCTCCAACCAAATTGTATATTTAGGAATTTCATTAGCATATCTAGCTAAGAGATGAGCAATAGAGTAATATTGTCTACTAGGAAAAGTTTCTTTCCATGAAGTAAAAATTGATAGCCAAGCTTTTGTTTCAACAACCACCCATTGGATAGGTAGATGAGCAGGGTGAAAACTAGCCATAGAGTCCATAACTACCTGGGAGTCCCCTTCTAAGACGATGTCTTTGAGTCCCAGCAATCATTTTGATCCCACATTTTGCCACCTTTGCTTCAACTTCTAGAGTACCAAGAGGAAAAGGAAATCTCTTTGACATAGCTTCCATGATCTGACCTTTGTTGTTGTGGATTACCTCACCAATTTCACAATGGCCCAAGTCTTTGAAGACAGCTCCATCTACACTGGCCTTATAAAAGTCTTGTGGTGGAGTCCACACCACAGGGCCTGCAATGTGCTTTAGGAGAGGGGGTGTCATGGCATGACAATATTCCTTCAGGTAATGGTATGCATAATAGTTAATTACAGTTGCTTGTTTACAAGGTTTTCCATGTGTCACTGCAATTCTATTATTCTAAAGACTCCATACTATGATAGCTAGCAGCTCAATATCTTGGGAGGGAATTTTATCTTTAAGAAACTCATATAGCTCTAGGAAGCTTTTTGGTTGCCAATCTTGGGCTAATGGTTGAATACCAAAAAGGTTCCACAAATCCATTGCAAGTCCACCGCTCCAAAAGACGTGGCTTGCTGTTTCCACAAATACGCAAATATCACAATCAATATCTGTCTAGATTATTCTATCCCAAAGTCTAGTTTTGATGGGGAGAATGTCTTTACAGGCTCTCCAAATGAAATTTCAAATCTTGTTTGGGCATTTTAGCTTCTAGGTGAAATTCCATAGAGCAAACATTTGGGAGTGATCTAAGCATTCTCCATCATTTTGGAGGGCTTTACTTTTTGGCTACATGATATGCACTCTTCATAGAAAAAATTCCATTTGAAGTTGCACTTCGTACAATGGAATCAGAAAGGGGGGCTTGAACTAAGGGGAATGCCTAAGATAACATTAGCTTCATATGGGAGGAAATTGTTTCTCACAACTTTAGATTTCCAAGTGCCTATGTCCCTCTCAATTAGAGATGAGACATTATTTTCTCCCACAACATGCTTCCTTGGGCTCATAACTCGGAAGGTTGTTAGGGTTGGGATCCATTTATCATCCCAAATATGAACCTTTTCTCCAGCCAATGTTCCATCCAACCCCCTCTACTAAGACCTCTTTTGATGCAAGAATGCTTCTCCAAGTAAAGGAGGGCCTTTTACTAAGCTAAGCATCCAAAAAGGAGTTATTAGGGAAATACTTAGCTTTAAAGACCAAGTGAAAAAGAGAGTCAGTATTCTAGAGAAGGCGCAAGACTTGTTTGGCTGGGAGAGCCAAGTCAAAAGCTTTCAAGTCCCTACCCCCATCTGCCTTGGGCATACATAGGTTTTCCCATGCTATCTACGATTTGGCCCCATCAGGATTTGCTGATCATTGAGCATAATTCCTTACATAGAGTTCGGAAGCTTGAAACAACTCATTGTGTAAGTCAATGTGGCTTAAGCAACCACTTTAATTAGTGTCTCTTTTCCTGCACTTGATAATAGTTTTCCTTTCCATCCAACTATCTTCTTCCCCACTTGGTCTTTTATTTGGTTGATAGCCTTTCTTTTTCCTCTACCGATCAATGAGGAAAGACCCAAGTACCTTTCATGTTGCTTTATAGCCTTCGAGCCAAAAAGATTTTAAATTTCATCTTGAGTGTCTGTCTTCGTATTCTTGCTAAAGAAGAGAGAATTTTTTTTTCTTTATTCAGCTTTTGCCCCAATGCCACATCATACTCATGGAAAACTCTGAAGACCTGATTACACTCTTCAATATTTTCCCTGCAAAAGATGATGATGTCGTCCGTGAAAAATAAGTGGGAGACTTGTGGAGCCCAATTACACAATGATATGCCTCTAAAGCACCTTGACAGCTTCGCTTTCTTTAGCATAGTTGAGAGGCCCTGCACACAAGATAAATAAATAAGGAGATAAGGGATCCCCTTCGCGAACGAGGCATATATGGGTTTCATTTATGCCCGTTAGCATGATCCCAGAATTCAGGGTATTTAGAACACAATAAATGACATTTAGTCCTACAATATTTTAGATTTTTTTATAAAATATTGGAAGCATACCATCTGATCCTGGAGATTTGATTGGGTGCATTTGCTAGAGGGCAATAGCTACTTCTTTTGGTTGGAAATATCTCAATAGCAAGTCATTCATCTCTTGTGTTACCATACCATCTAGAGCTTGTACAACAACATCAAAATTGCTTGGATTGTCAGAAGTGTATATGGTTGTATAATATTCTTGAACTATCTTTTCTACCGCTTCGTCTCCTTCTCTCCACACACCATTTTCATCTTCCAATCCCATAATTCTATTCCTCTAGCATCTTTCGCTCTCCATCATATGAAAGAATTTTAAGTTTTGTTCCCCCTATAGGAGCCACAAGGACTTTGATCTTTGCTTCCACCTTTCATCTTGTCGAGTCAACAATTCATTAATCTCCTTTCAAAGGGAGTGTATTTCTCCCTAAGCTATTTGTTGATGTTACTAAGGATGTTTTTATTCCAACATTGAAGCTAAGATTGGCACTCCTTTATTGTGTCTTGGATTAAGGGGTCTCCCTTAAAATTAGTACCCAAAATTCACATTGATTCAACCACCTCTTTACTGCTTTCATCTCTATTCCACATTGATTCAAATCGAAATCACCGCTTTCATCGACGGGCTAACCTATTACTTTTGGGATACAAGATCAACGGACAGTGGTCAAAGGTTGACATAGATCTATGTTGCACCTTTGCATCTGAGAATAGATCCATCCATTCATTGTTTGCCACCATCCTATCCAATTTGATCAATGTTCGCTCCTCTCCAAGTCTACAATTACACCAAGTAATGCGTGGTCTAGAGAAACCAAGATCAGTAAGGCCACAGGCTTCTAAGGAATCTTGGAAAGCTAACATTTTATTGACATCTCTCTCTAACCAGCCACCTTTCTCTTCTAAATGAGTAATCTCATTAAAATCGCCAAAAACCACCCATGGTAGATTGAAATGAGGGTTGAGACATTCCAAAAGCTTCCAAGATGTATGCCGCATCTGAGAGTCAGGATGGCTGTAGAAACCGATTACTTTCCAGACTAAATCATGGGCCAGATTAGTAATCATTGCATAAATATGAGAATTAGAATAAGTTTCAACATTCACATTCATTTCTTCCTTCCAGAGCAAAGCAAGACCTCCACTTTTACCATCACTAGGCACAATCAGGCCTTGTATAAATTCCAAGTCATACTTGAGCCTTTCCATCCAACTAAGGCTAGCCTTTGTTTCTATCAAGAAGACTGGCTTGGGATCTTCTGCCCTCACCATATCCTTGAGGGCTTGAACTGATTAAGGGTTCCCAAGCTCTTGGCAATTCCAGGATATGATTCTCATTGAGTTGGGTGCCACACTGCCAACCATGATTTGTTTTCCATCTTAAGTTTCCTTTGTATACTCTCTGCCCTTAATTTATACACTTAAGATCAGTAATATTTGGGTCAAGCTCGTGAAGTGGAATTGGTCCAACCTGTTTCGTATCACTTGTTTTTAAAAGAGTTTTTGGGCTGTGGCTTTTGTTTAATCTCTTTATTCTTCTCCAGAAGGCTCTGTTAGGCCCATTTGTCTCTTTGACCCAGCCCATTTCTTCATTACACACCATTGCAGTGGAGCGCTTATTGGACTGCTGCTCGTTAAAATCTTGTTCTTGCATGTATGTCTCTTCATCATCTTTCTCCGAGGCTTAATCCCTCTCTTGTCACCGCTACACTCTGCACTTGGACCACAATCAGGTCTGACAAATCTGCATCTGAGATTTCCTGTGTTGCGAAGCTTGTGGCAAGGCTTTGGCCGTTTCCTAAAGTATTGACTTTTCGCTCGCACTTCAGGGTTGGTAGGCCAGTCGTGTGTTTGATCTTTATCTGCCCATGAGACATCCAACTCACGTGGGATCTTAGGTTGATCCTCTTGCTGCAGGTGTGCTCCACCAACCCTTTGATACAAAGCTGTCACGTGCGAGAGTTCAGGACCCTCTCCTTCCCGTACTCCGCCTTTAGCTTGGCTGAAGAACTGGTGAGTTTCGCCGCCGCCAGTTCGTTCCAATCCACCCATGCATAAACCTTCTTCCTAGCTCACCTCTCAGCCATGCCCCGTACTGGTAGACCTTTTCCTCTGCTCCAGGCACTATTGGAACATTCTCACCATGTCCAAGTTTGCCACACTGGTAACAGAAATTTCAATTTTGGGAGCCTCTTCTATTTAAAGAAGATCCATCTTTATTCGTCATTTTCTATTTTTACTTTTTTTCCCCTTGACCAGCTTCTTGGTAACATCTATTTTCACTCTGACCCAAAGAAACCTACTCCATTGAACACCCTTCTCAGGTACGTCCACCTCCAGGACTATCGGTTCTCAGTTGTTTGTCTTATTTCCATCTCCTATCAATGTCAGCTAAGTTTAGTGACTTCTCAATGTTTTTAAAATCATCATTTCTTATTCATGTTTGTCGCACTTCAAAAAGGTACTGACTTACTGTTTCTGAGCAGATGGAACAAAATTTTGAGATGGAAGTTAATACAAATAGTAATTCTTAAGTACTCGGAATACATGTTTTCTCATCTCATATTCATGATGAGATCCGTTCATTAAATTCATGGTGGAGTTTAATGTGAGAAAAGAGAGTACCATTTCACTGTACTCCGGAACTACTTAAGAATTTTCTCATTACGTGTAAGGTATTTTGGTTTTACTTCCCTCTGAGATGTTGCAGCTTTTGTATCAGAGGATCTGTATCTGTTGACCTATTATTTGGGGGTTACACTTCAAAATTGATGGAGTTATTACAAAATGATAAGTGCATGAGCTAGCAAAACCGTAAAATATGTCATTGAATTAGTTTCAAAATTGTGAAAGGCTCTTCTTGGAGTTGAAAGTGCAGAACTAATTATCTACTTGCAAAATTGCAAAGCTTTTTGTAATCCATCTTTTGGACATGACACAATGATGGGGTCATTCCAGTCATCCCAGTGAGAAGTACAGAAAATAAATGAATAAATAAACAATTGAACTTGTTTTAGGTAGGACAAAATGATTGATGGAATTATGTCATTTCCATTGGTTGGCTCTAAATGTTGCTGCCATAATTTTTGTGTGTCTGATTACAATGAAAAAATATGCGTGTCAAAGTATTTTGTTGAAGTTTTTCCTTAACCTTATATTGTTGAAATTTGTCATCCTTATTTGTGGCTTATACACTAAAATGTTCTGTTTGACAGGTGAAGAACCCCACCGCTCGCATTGATCAACTATTTTACTTTCAACAAAGGGAAATTGAGTTTGAGAAAGCCATGGCTGCCATGATTTCTGGGTTTTGCAGGGATGTTTTCTATGAGCTTCCTGATGAGTTTGGCTCTTGAAGTAAATAATCAACTTATGAGTTTGAAGCTTGAAGGGTCAGTTTGGTAGCAAGTAGGTTTTAGTCAAAAAGCTAATGTTGTTGGAGGAAAAAGTCCAAATGACCAACTATTGATACAACACGATTGGAGTACATAGTGTTGCTTGTTATAAGTTAAAACTGCTTGTTGTATAATAAAATCTTTTGTTAAATATATTAATTTGCAAGTCCTTAGAATTGTTTTTTATTTATTTATTTATTTCAGGAATAGAAAAAGGATAATGTGATGTGCTTTGAGATTTCAAAATTTTATTGCTACATGAAATTGCTTGTGGGTTATGATCGTTGCCTCCGTAGTAGATGTAGATCAAACTAGCTAGCTCAATTGAGCTTCGAACCCAGACAGTGAAACCTTCTATGGTATTTGGTAAATTGATGTTAGAAATATAAACGATAATTAAGGGCCGTTTGGTTTGTATTTTCAAACAACATTTTTTAGTTTTTAAACAGTATTTCACGCATTTCAACACACTTTTTCACCTACACGTATTTTAAAAAACTACAAATAACAATTTTCAAACTACTCTACCAAACACCCCCTAAGCTTTAGAGTTCCAATGGATAAGTTTTTCTAACTAATATAAACGATAATTGATGTTAGAAATATAAGCGATATTTAGTTATGTGTCAAGAGAAAAAACTGAATTATTAAATTTGTTAGAAAAATAAAAGAATCAAACTTGAATAAGCCCTGCTGAATTTGGCAATGACACCGGAAATTCAAAAAATCAGTAGCTTTATTTTAATTTTATTACTGGTCTAACAAGCAATTGTGGCTGCCTTCCAATCATGGTGAATATACAACTCGTTCAGCTTACCATTTACTTGCAGGTCAGGGGCGGAATTTGTTGCTATTTGCTAAGTAGTTCATCAGGTGGAGGTAATAAACAAATCTGGAAGGGTATATGGAACTTACAAGTTCCCCACAAGGTTAAGCACTTGATGTGGAGGGCGGCAAATGAAGCCTTGCCTACCTTGCATAACCTGTGCCGCCGTAAAGTAGTGACATCAACTTACTGCCCATATTGTAAGTCTTATTGTGAAGATACGATCCATGCTTTGTGGAGCTGTAGAATGCTGTTTGTGATTTGGGAAGATGATGTAGAGTTACGAAAGTGCAGTAGGCAGAAGTTCCTTCTTTTTGCTGATCTCCTAGCATATATGTTCATGAGGAAGGATAGGTTGGATATTGATTTGCTGGCTGTGGTAATGTGGTGATTTGGGGCAGAAGAAATGCAGCACGTATGGATGAATCTGTCCTTGAATACCACCAAATTCGGGCCAAAGCTGAAGTGTACTTGCTGGATTTTAAAACAGCTCAGAAGGATGGTAGAAGAATTGCAGCAGCTGTAATGAGAGCTCCCCGATAGATTCCTCCCATTCACAATCATTTTAAAATCAACTTTGATGGGGCTGTCTTCTCGGAGTTGGATGCGGCCGGATTAGGTGTGGTCATTCGTGATTCCTGTGGAAGGGTGGTTGGTGCTTTGGCTGAGCGAATTCCAGTTCTAGCTTCAGCAGCTATAGTTGAAGCTTTAGCTTGTCGAAGAGCCTTGATCTTTGCAAAGGAGCTGAATTTAATGGATACTATGTTCGAAGGCGATGCAGAGCAAATTATAAAAGATCTGCTGGCCAAAGAGGTGCATCAGCCTGAGTATGGACATGTTTTGCAAAACTCTCTTGTTTTAGCTTCTGATTTTCGGGTTTTTACGTTTACCCATGTTAAGCATGTAAGCAACTCTGTTGCTTATTTTCTTGCTAGACGCTCTAAATCAGGTAACGAGTTACAAGTTTGGCTGGGCTCTATCCCTAACAATCTAGCCCCCCTTGTTTCAAGGGATGTTTTGTAATTTTCTATTTTTGAATGTTATTTGGCCCCTGGGTCTGGTTTCTCAAAAAAAAAAAAAAAAAAATAAAATCAAGAGCTGGATTGTCATTATGGTAAATACTAATAATAATGAGTCTAATGATATTTTTTGTAGTGTCTCATATTTGTGGTTCGAATATTTTAAATGGTGAAATTATTCTATGCATTTTGTGTATTATTCCCTCCTCCCATGAAGCCAATTCTTACATTAGAATAGTGGTGTACGGAATAATTTCTTTTTTAAGGGAGTTAGGTGGGTCTTTTGATCAAAATCCAAAGGTAGACAACTCAATTATAGTAGAATGACTCTAAATATCTTTTTATTGGGTTCATAGGTGATAGGACCATTAAGTTTATGGATTACACAACAAGATGCATTCTTTCCCTTCCATGAAAAGGATTTGGATCTCTCCATTCCAAGGCGAATGGAGAGTGTCCATTTAATGGCTATTATCAAAGTGGAATAAATATAGGGTCTACCTTTTGCAAATTCATTAACTCAAGTTTAGTGTAACCGTTGTTAAATTTTAAATGAGTTAGCAAAATATAGATCCTAGATTTATTCCACTAATCATCTTACACTACAAAATGAGATGAGCTTTTTTTGTGGGGGCAAAAATTGGGTCTAGTGCCAATCCCATCAAAATCATGATACGTGTTTTGAACATGTGTTATGATCTTAACTAATTTAGTATATAGGAGCATTGGATCTAACCCAAGTTCCTTTTTGGTGGGGTTTGGGTAGGGATAGAGTCAAGATTTGAAGTTAGGAGGGCGGCTCTGATGCTGGTTGCATGTGGCGATGACTCTGGCTTTTGACTCTATTGCTTAACCTCATTGAGGGTTTTTTTTTTTTTTTTTTCTTTTGTTGCACACATCTGCTGCTAGATAAAATATTTTGTTTGAAATGTTTTAAAGGGTCATGTTGTTTGTTTTGGGTAAAATAGGTTAATTGGACTTTTTTTTTTCTTTTTAACTTTACTATTGGTAATTTTTGTTGTTGGGTAATTTTTTTGGGCTTGTACATTTATTTTACATTATATATATATATATATATATTTTTTTTTTTTTTTTTTTTTTTTTTTTTTTTCAGTTCAACCTCGGTTTTTTTCCAGTTTTTGACCGGTTGTTGATCGATTTTAGGGTTTTAACTGGACTAGACCGACTCTCAGTTCTCGGTTGAACCGGTTGGACCGGCCAATCCGGTCCGATTTTTAAAACTATGGTTTTATAACTTACTTTGCGAATTACAATATTATAAAGTAATTTTCATATTACTATGCATATAAGAAATAAATTATATAAAATAAAAATGAAAACAAAAATTAATCATCAACTTTTTACCTGGCCCTTTAAAGATAAATTCATGGTTTTGCCAATGCTCTTATATATCAAAGCAACCCCATCTCACCCTCGACCATCATGGCTCCATCACAGTTGGCCTTGTCATGTGAAAGTGAGTATCATTATTTTGATTTGAACTCTTGACCGATTTATTGTTAAATATCACTATCATTTAGAGCATTTACATTAAATACTATTGTATATTTTTCGTTAGTAATAAGTGAGTTCATTATAAAAAATGTAAGGATTTAAGACAATAATTCCCCCATAATACATACTCCTCTTATTGAGGATTTCAACATCAAAAGAGGTACATGAAAATGAACTTAACTACTTTTAAAACGTCTATGGAAGACCTCTGAGTGTACAAAAATGTTTATTTTCAGTTGTCATAAAAAGTTTTATTTTTGGTTTACATTCATTAAAAAAAAAAAAAAAAAAAAACCTAAGTATCCTAGAAAGCGTTTGGCAAACCATAAAATTGATTCATTTTTAATATAGGTTGAACGAAAAATAGAATTATTTTGAAATTATATTTATTTTATTTTATATCAAACTTATCTTTAAAAAAAAAAAAAAAATTGTATGAATTTGAAGGTGAAAATACTAAAATTTTAAACTGATTTTTGGTAAAAATATTAGCTTAAACACAATAAAAATTTTAAAACTTGTGTTTTGGATTGAATAATAAAGCATTTTAAAATTTAAAGTTTTAAACAAACCAAATTTATAAACTAAATTTGTTTTAAGGGAAATGAATCTAGCCCAATTTTGAAGTAATTTATTTACTTCACTAAAATATCTACTAGTTGGTGTGTGTAGGGATGTCTACAGGTCAGTTTGGGTCAAGTTTGTGCTAGACCTGAACTTGACCCAATTATTTTGGGTAGGGAAGAATGGAACACGCTGGTAACTTGGAACTCTAGAAGGTTTTTTTTTTTGTTTGACAAAGGATAATTATAAATTTATATTATAAACTAAATAAATATATATTATACACATTTTTTAATCTACAATGTAGGAGTAAATTTTAACAAAGTAAACTAAGAATTTTCTAAGAAATTAAGATCAATGGAGTAACGTTTTTATTTTATTTTTAATAGGAATCAGTGGAGTAACGTTGTGTGTGCTGCTTGTAAGTTGAATGGTTACAATCACAACGCATGTGAAATCCTCCTAAGACGCGCCACGTCACGAAATTCAAATTCCCCATATCATATGTTTCCTTTCCCCTTCTCAAAAAAAAAAAAAATATGTTTCCTTTCCTTCTCCTCTTCCTGTTGCAAACCTCCACGAGTTAAACGAGCCAAAACAAAAAAAAAAAAACAAAGGTAACACAAAAAGTCACAAAACCGAACCAAAAGCCCACAAGCAACTACAATAAAATCGCAATCAAATCAAATCAAATCTCTTCACTTCTCTTCTTTTCTTTTCTACTTCCATTCCCAACGTTCACACACTCTCTCACTTTCTGTTATTTACTTCCAAAACCCAAAACCAAAAACCAAACCCAAACCCAAACCCAAAAATATATGCTCCTATATTTATTAAGAAAACCCTAAATTTAAACCCAAATCTCTGCCGGAAATGCCGCCGCCTGCGGCGGCGGCAATGGACGTACGGTCTCCGATGGACTCCACGCACTCTCAGAACCCTAATTCCGATTTTTCTTTCAGTTTCGGCGCGGTTCCCTCCGCCGATTTCTCGGATAATCGGATTCCCAGCTCCAACTCTTCCAGCTTCGAAGCTGCCGCTGCGGCGGCTTCTTCGAATGTCGCCCGGGCGGGCTCTAGGGCTCGGCCGAGGCTGGTCAAGCTGAGGAGGCAGCAACCGAGGTCGAAGTCGGTCTCGGGGAGCGATGCCGGGCCGGGTTTTAACCCGTTTCGATCGGATTCCGCGGCGAATACGGTAAGTAGTAGTGGTAGTGGTAGTAGTAGTAGTAATGGTTTTGGATTATTGAATGGTGATGCTAAGTGTGTGAATTTTGAGAGTAAGGGTTTTGTGTTTGGTGCTGATGGTTATGGTAATGGTAATTTAAGTGGGTTGGATACGAATTTGGGTTTAGGTGAGAGTGTGGGGAATGTGGGTTTTGTGTTTAGTGCTAAGCAGAGTGGGATTGAATCGAATTCGAGTGAGGAAATGAGAGTGAATGGTGAAAAGGCAGGAAAATCAGATGTGGGTGATGCGGGGACGGTGGAAGCAAGGTCTGGATTGGAGGATGGGAAGCTTAGTGATGTTGGTTTTGTGTTTCAAGCTGATTGGAGTGATTCGGGTTTGAATTTGAACAAAGAAAAGAGAGAAAATGGTGAATGTGGTGATAAATTGGGCTCTGAAGGTAGTGGGGGAGTGAAGTTAAGGACAAAAACTGAATGTGGAAAGCATGGTAATGTGAATAATGTGTTTGGTGATAGTCAAAGTGATCTTCCATCAAATTTGAATTCAGAGAAGGGAGAGTGTGGTGAGCGTAGGGAAAAGTCGGATTGTGATGGGGATAAAGGGAATGTGGAAGCTGAATTGGTGACTGAGAGATGTGCTGATAAAAGCGATTTAGGGTCAGCTTCAATCTCAGAAAAAAGAGAATTTGGTATGAAGGTGAGTACATTGGATTGTGAAATTAATGACATGTTGAAAACTGGGAATGTAGTGGAGCTTGGGAAGAATGATGATCAGGATTTTGTGTTTGACTCTAGCTGGTTTAATTCGGTGTCAATGAACTTGCCAAAGAGAGAATCTAGTGAAGATTTTGGGAATTTGGTTTCTGATATTGAGGAGATGATGAAAGCGGTGAGTGGAACAGAGTCTTCTAGTGCTATTAACTTCAATATCAATGGTAATAGGAGCTTGAATGACAATTGTGATATGGGAGCTTTTGCATTTGGAAGTGATAGTAAGAAGAATTCCAGCCTTGATGAATGCATGGCAGGTAGGTGCCCGCGTGAGATAAAGTTTAAAAGTTTTGGAAACTGTGGAAGCACTACAACTCAAATCAGTGATTTGGGTTCTGATGTCGAAGGTAAGGGAAAAACTGCATTCGAAAGTAGTAGTAATGTAGCAAAAGCTTCTAGCACAAGTCCCTTATTTAAACTCCCAGATGAAATGAGGAAAATGAAAATTGATGATTCTGAGAATGTTGATGGTGCTGACAAGACTGAAGATGCAGACAAGAATTCATGTGCCAATCCTGGGGCTGCATTTGTGTTTAGAAGCAGCAAAAAGGCTTCTGACTCTTTGAACCAAAGTTCGGCAACTTGTGCTTCTATTGGAATTTCTAGTTGCGAACCATTTACTGCTCAGCCAGAACTCGGTAAGGATTTTAATGTGGGCCATTTTCCTCAAGATCAAGTAAATGATGATACACTACTGAATGCATCTGCGCCACCATCCTCATTCTCATCGATTGGTCTTGACTTAAAACCAAATATAACTGCTTCTGCAATACATTTCACAGGTGCACATGAAAATAAGGATGGAGATTGTTCTACAAGCAATCCAGATGGATCAGGGGTTTCATTTACGGCTTTCAGCACACCAGAATGGGATCCTTCTAGCTTTAAAGAGAATTTGTTTCCTGAAATAAATAAAAATTCAGAATTCTCGGTAAAGAATAGATCTGTTAAGGACAAAAGATCAAAGAAAAAGAGGGGAAAACCAAAGCCGCCTTCCCTAAGTAAGCAAAAGCCGGGGCAAGAACAAGATAATGTGGCAAAGGAAAGCAGTTCCCAAGAAAACCCAGGCACACCTGGATGTTACTCACCCATGGATTTTTCTCCCTATCAGGAGACCACAGCAGCTAATCCATGTTCAAGAGAAGCTTCTGTGACTTCACAAGAGTTCTCCCATCCAGATAATAATTTTGAACCCTCAGACCTGCATTCAGAAGTTCATAATGACCCTAAAGATGAAAATTTGGCTAATGCTGCAGGGGTTGATATTAATAAAAGGGAGCAGAGATGTAGAGAGCTGAATGAGGAGAACTGTTGTTGTCGCAATGGAAGTTGTTTTGGTAGTGATTGCTCTTCAAAAGGATTCTTTTCTGGAGCTGAAACAACCTTCTCTAGTTCTAAAACTGAGCAATTCTGCAGCAGCAGTAGTGCTGGTGTTGCATCTACAGATACTAGAACTGATTTCAACTTAAATATGGAGAGGCAAGAAGACAATTGTAAAACACCATTTTATTTTGGTTCGAGTTTGGAAGATACAAAGGAGAGACGTTTTACATTTTCTGCATCATCATCTGCACAAGGTAGTTTACCTGCAACTGCAATGAAACGTTCATATAAAAAGAAAAGTAGAGCAAAAGTTGGTCGTGATTCATCTCTTGATACTCGGTCATCTGCTGCCCAATTGTCACCCCGTACCAACCCATCTTCACTTTTTGACAAAGAGCATAAATCTGAAGTGCATGAACAAGTCAAGCAAGGGCATTTTTCTTACTCTGCTGCCATTCAAGAAGCCTGTGAGAAGTTGCGACTCAGGTGCTTATTGCATCATAATAACTTACCAGTCTTTTCATCATAATGACCTAACAGTCTTTGAATATTTTTCTGATCATATTTATTGATAATTGGTTATGCTGCTTTGATCTACGTTAATTTTACTTCGTCTGTGAGAATATGTATTTATTATTCATGTGTATTATTATTCGATTTTCATCAGGGGAAACAAAGCTTATGCAAATGGGGAGCTGTCTAAAGCTGAGGATTTATACACACAGGGAATAATTTCTGTCCCTTCTAGTGAAAGATCGGGATGCTGCCTTAAGCCTCTTCTTCTGTGCTATAGCAATCGTGCAGCTACACGGAGGTGTCTCGGAAGAATAAGGGAAGCTTTAGGGGACTCTATGATGGCTACTGCACTAGATCCCAACTTTTTGAAAGCTCAAATGAGAGCTGCAAAGTAAGACTGTCATTTGTATGATTTCAAATAATGAGTACAAAATGATTTTATCTGGCTCTTGAATCTGGATTTATTCAAAAAAGTGCACATATTATTTATAGGATGATATGCTATACCAAAATGGATGGTGGGTTAATGTGAGTCTTGTAATGAATTAGGTGGTTGCTTCTTACAATTTGGGATATTAGTCATCATTTGGATCTTATTTGAATCATTTAGAAATAGATTATGTGTCTATAATCTTCACTAATGAAACTACCATAATGTAAATATGGCAATTACGTAATTTTAGAAGGATATACATAAGTGCTGGATTTTGTAATGCTTTCTTCATTTTATACAAAGACATTGCATATAATAAATATTTTTCTCCTGTAGTTGTCAC
The DNA here is from genome assembly GCF_002906115.3 of Quercus suber. Taxonomy (NCBI): domain Eukaryota; kingdom Viridiplantae; phylum Streptophyta; class Magnoliopsida; order Fagales; family Fagaceae; genus Quercus; species Quercus suber. The sequence continues at coordinate 92,289 of NW_027069920.1, read as the reverse complement.
CTTGTGCTTGGGGAACTGGATGATGCAATTCAGTGTTTCAATAAGTGCCTGGAATCAGGCGGTGGTATATGCTTGGATCGGAAACTCATAATAGAGGCTGCTGAAGGCCTTCAGAAGGCTCAGGTACTGAATTTCTTTTCTGTTATATTGGTAGTGCCGATGTGATCATGTTATCATTATGTTGATTCAGAAAGGGTCTGTGTAAAATGTACATCAATAATTACATTTGAATTGCTAATAAGCTAAAGCTCAAATGGCAGTTCTTAGGGGAGGAGGGTGTGGTTGTGGGATTAAGACCTGCTAAGTGTGTATGCAACTTAAGAAGGTCGTACCAAGTGCACAAAGCTCCCACTTTTGCGGAGTATGCAACTTAACAAACAAAAAAAATAATTAAATCATTTCATTTTGGAGATTTCCCCAAAATTAAAGTATCCGATGGTGTCACTTAATATTGAGAGTTTATGCTACGTCATTGGGCTGAAAATGGAATCAGGATGTTGGTCAACCTAGCTCTTTTACTATTTTCTGCAGATCAATGTTAGTCATTGTTTTAATTTGCTTGTTGACTTCATTTTGTTAATATTTTGAACATAATATTGCTGGTATTTTACTTTCTGCCCAATAATCCCTGAAGATTTTGTGTACGAGTAGAAGCATGAAATTCCATGGTTTCCATATTACATATCACAAACATTATCTTGAATTAGTATGATGTCTCAGTATTCTCAGATTTGGAATAATGACCTTATATACTATTATTTTTTTACATCATAAGTACTGCTCACAAGTGGGTGGTATTCTAAGTAAATTTTTTATGCTATTTGTCTTATATCAAATTAGCAGCAGGATATCTAGAAACTTCATGATTTCTTTTAAAGCCTAGAGACAAGACATTGTTTTTCTCTCGGATAACTTAGGGAACCTTTCTAAAGAAGTGCCCTTTGGACGCACCTATAACCAGTAAATAATCTATGGGCAATTGGCCCCACCTGCCATGGCATTCACTCTAAAGGGCTAAGTAGTTTATTATCATGCCTAGGAGCAGTAGAGACAAGACTTTTTCTAGAAACATACATCATATATCTCAACCTATGTAGGTTCTAATGGTTCGTTTGTATAGAACTTATTTTGCTGAAACTGAAAACTAAAAACTAAAAACACTGTAACAAAATAATTTTTAAATGTGTGAATAGTATCGTGAAACCCATTTTTTAATGTAAAAGTTGCTGAAAAGTGATATTTGTGGGTTTGTGAACAGTGCACTGGTGCACTGTTCACGGTTGAAAAGTCAACCTTTGCGGCTGAAAGCCAAAAAAAGAAAAAAAAAGAAAAAGAGAGAAGCTGAAACGCGCATTGCAGCAAACGTGGACGCAGCAAACACGGATCCAAACCCCACCTAAGTAAGCTTGAATTGTTCAATGAGTTAAAAGTGATAAGGTAAGGCCTTGTTAAGCAAGAGTATATCATGTATTTGTATTCTTTGGCAAGTAACAATCACTAAATACTTTTTTGTGACCTACTTTAGATAAATTTTTTTGATCCACTGGTAATACTTGTCATACCAGTGTGTTAATTACCAATTTTTGTCAGTTTTTTAGCAGCATATTACATGATATGGAATTGATCTGAGATCCAGATTTTAAGGTTATGTTGAAGATATATGTTAAATTGAGATCAGTTTTTAGGAAAAGAAAATGTCACTCTGGAATGAGCACTCGAAGAAATAACAATGTAAGAATACCTTTAGACAGATATGTGTTGCAGATAACCCCAATTATCATGTATTGCCAATGGACATTCTTCATTTTTGAATTGAGCAATGGATAATAGAAGGAAGAGAAATTTTATAGTGCATAATGTAGAGCCTCAAGCTTGTTCTTAGACACAAAGCTAAACGATAGTATTAACAGCTTTAAGGATTGGAGAGAAGGGAAATGAAGTCGAGATTTTTTTTTCCTTTTTGGTTGGGATTGGTAAGTTACAGAAGTCCCCCTAGTACGATGGCAAGTGCCTTCCACCCAAAGCGACAAGTCATGGGTTCAAGCCCAAGAATCAACTTTCCGCAAAAAAGGGGGTTTTGGGGGTGGGGGTGGTTAGGGTAAGAGAATCTCCAATCACCTCTCCCAAACCTTGCAAAATTGTAAGCTTTGTGCTCTAGGTATAATCCTTTTTGGATTGCTAAGTTACACATGCATCCGGTGGGCCTTGAATTCTCAACCTCATTCTCCATGTTCTTCTTACAAGGGGAATAGGTGCCATTTGAGTGTTTTAGCTAGAATTCATTGGCAGGGGATGAAATTGAGAATGATTTAAATTTTTTTGAATAAAGAGCAATAACAGAATCCTGATCAAGATAATAATGGCCATCCTGCACTTATTCTTCACGCCTCTCCCCAAGCCTGACTGGAAAAGGTAGGATGTATGCCCAAGAGCGTCATGTGGATTTTTAAGTTCACCAGTTGAAAGAAGGAATGAAAACAAAATGTTGAATATAATATATAAAGGAAAATGAACAGTGCAATTAAAAATAACCTTTCAAAATGTTCTGTGACCTACTGTTCTCCAGAGTCATAATAGATGATGTATATTGTTTCAAGTATTTTTGTACGAGTATGAAACTTATATGTTTCTCAAGTATTCATGATTTATATAAGATATAGTTGTAAATTTTAAAAGCTACGCTCTTGGTACCTAATTGATTATGTTATTTTGCAGTTATGCTTCCTCTTTGAACTTATTGATCTCTTGGGCAATCATATTGTGTTACTGATATGTCTGTTTTTCTTCTGCTTGGGAATGTTTCTGGGTTTCTGTGCCTAATGTTTCAATAAAATACTAACCATGTACTTCTTTGTTACTCGCAGAAAGTGGCTGAGAGTACAAATCATTCTGCCAAACTTATGGAACAGAGAACTTCTGATGCCACTCTTAGCGCTCTAGAAATTATTGATAATGCTTTGTCAATAAGTTCATACTCAGAAAAATTACTTGAAATGAAATCAGAGGCCCTTTTGATGGTCTGTAATTACTCAACTTACTTGTCCACTCACTTATCATTGTTTTTAAGTTACAGTCATTCAATGTAGGATAGTTGACAACTGCTCTTTGTGTAAGTCTATCTTTTTTTAAGCCCGGAGTATTGGTCTCAGCTGTGAATAACCGAATATACTATTTTGTGGCGTTTTGCAGTTGCGGAGGTATGATGAAGCAATTCAACAGTGTGAGCAGAGCCTTTATTTTGCTGAAAAGAACTTTGCATCAGTGAGCACTGGAGCAAATATGGATGGTTCTGAATGTCAAAGTTACTCATCTGTTAGGCTGTGGAGGTGGTGCTTGATATCCAGGTGCTACTTTCATTTGGGAAGGCTTGAGGCAGCTCTTGATTTGCTTCAGAAGCTGGAAAAAGTGGGATCTATTAAAGACAAGTACTACACAATCTTTACGAAGCAGAGTTTATTTTTCCATTTGCCAATTTTAATCAGGACGTTTTTTTACTTTTACTGGCTTTATGGAGGTTTCTGATGCTAATTTCAACTATGTAGGTATGGATTCAAGAATTTGGAATTGTCAATTTCATTAGCTGTCACCATACGTGAACTTTTACGCCTTAAGGTATCTCATTTTTCTCTATAAGTTCAATTTCTGGCTTGGAATCTGAATTCCTATAATTTGAATTTCATACCTTTTCATCTGTATCTTGCGTTGCGTAACTGTTGCTATATCAATTATGAAAGATGGAATTTTCACAATTACCAGGTTTTGATGAAATTGATTGAGGAACTGGTTGTCATGGATATAACACATCCAAGTAAATAAAGAAAGAAATTTATAAATATGTATGGGAGTGAATGGATTGGTATGTTATTTTTTGTAAGATGCAACTCCTGACTTGCTCAACCATTTTGTTGGCACATGAATCTTACTATCATATTAATCAATTCTTTAAGGATCTGCATTCTTCCTATTGATTTTATTAATTTATTTTACCATTCTTGTAAACAACAGAATGCAGGGAATGAAGCATTTCGATCAGGGAAGTATACTGACGCAATAGAGCACTATACTGTTGCTTTATCTAGCAATGTTGAATCACGCCCTTTTGCAGCAATCTGTCTTTGCAATCGTGGTGCAGCATACCAAGCTTTGGGCCAAATTGCTGATGCTATTGCAGATTGCAGTCTGTCTATAGCCCTTGATAGAAATTATGCTAAGGTATGCCTTTGAGTGCGTACTTAGTGTCATTTTTTATTTATTGTTTAAGATACTGTGTAGTAATGTGAAAGGAATCCATGGATGCATCTTTTTGATTTTGTTGGCCATTAAAGATTACCCTAAATTGTGACTAAAAGCACTTTGTTTATTTTGAATATTTTTTCTCTTTGGATTACTGGTTAGTAATATGAGCTGTAGGTACTGATCCATTAAATTGTGATGGCACTTTGTAAACTTTAGCAATTTAGATGATATTTCACCGTAGTCATTTGTCTCTTTTTTGGGAGAGAAGTTTGTTTTCCAATTTTGATCTGCTACTAAATTGATGTCTTAGCTTAGATATGATCTTCTGATTGATATGCAGAAGGTAATTTAATCAAAGTTAATCAACAATGTGTGATTTGATTTTAAAAATGGTCCATGATCTGTTCCGTGATTGGCACATTCATATATAAAGTTTGACACTCCTCCTGTCCTATCTTCATGTTTCAGCCTGTTTAGAACGGTTATGACTTGAGGCCTTCTAGTTAAATTATCTACACGATATAGTACTTGGTGTGTAATGCTTTACAAGGTTTGACTTTTCTTGATGTCTTTTTTTTTTTTTTTCCTTTTGTGGCAATGAAACATGAAGGCTTGTTAGTAATGAGAGTGGAAAACAGGAAAAGAACGTAGGAAAATGCTGTTTCAAACTTGTATGATATGTTTGGCGCTTTTCTTTTTACCTATAAAGTAGATTGTGGGTAATCAGTCCTGACTTATGCAGAGTTTTTTTATTATTTCTTATTAATTTGAGAATTCATGCTTCTCTTTTACTTAGCTGATTCTTTTTTACCTTTCCAGTATGGAATGTCAATAATATTCTTTTCTAAGTAGTCCTACTGTTCTACTCAATCATAATAATCCGCCATTATTATTCAGTTTATTTTAAAATTTAATCAGCAATTTTATTGCAGAATAGTTTTGTACACAAATGAGTTCCGTTATAGTATTTCAGTGACTGAGATCCTGCCCTTTTACAGGCTGTTTCTAGAAGGGCCACCCTACATGAGATGATCAGAGATTATGGACAGGCTGCTAGTGATCTTCAGAGACTTGTATCCATTCTTGAAAATGAATCTGGTGAAAAAGTCAAACAGTCTGGCACACCATCCAGTGTGAAAGAGTTAAGGCAAGCTCGACGCCACCTGCCTTCAATGGAAGAAGAAGCTAAAAACGGAATTCCTTTGGATTTTTACAAGATTTTGTAAGTTATTAAATCTCAATCGCAGCCTTCCAAACCAGTATTGCCAGACTGCCTTATATATTTTGTGTTGAAGCCCATAGTTATTATTCAGTCCAAATGAATTCTAAATGATGGTGTCTGAAAATATGTTTTGTGGTTGTTTCCTGTTTAAAAAGAAAAAAGGGGGGGGGGGGGGGGGGGGGGGGGGGGGGTGGGGGGGGGGGTGGCGGTGGTGGTGATTATGGTCACATGAGCAAAGGAGTTCATTTTGAATTATCGTGCAACAGGAATGTTGCATTTTGCCCAAGTTTCTCTGGGTTATCTATGAAGTTCTACAGTGAAAGTAGCGCTCACGATGATTGCTATATGTAATAAACAGGATACAGGGTATTGTGAATTCAAAGTTATTGAAGCTTTTTGTCTGTGGCTTCTGCCTAGTTTCTGCTTATTTGAAACTTCCATGTTGTACTCACTACTCTAAATCTCAAATTCCAGGGGAATCAAACCATCTGACACGGCATCTGATATCAAGAAGGCATACCGTAAGGCAGCTCTCAGACATCATCCAGACAAGGTTTAAGGCTTTTTGTAGTTCGTACCCTTCATTTTAGAATATTTATTATGTGAATTCCAGACTTGTTACTCATTCTAGGGGGGGTTCTTCTAATCTTTGTTTTGTTTTTTCTCTTTCTTTTGGTGGGCTTTAGGCTGGTCAGTTCTTGGCAAGAAGTGAAAGTGGAGATGAGGGGCGACTCTGGAAGGAAATCTCCCAGGAGGTTCACAAGGATGCTGATAGGCTTTTTAAAATGATTGGAGAGGCATATGCAGTGCTATCAGATTCCACTAAGGTTTGCCACCCACATAACGAGAGTAACTTGAGAAATTTTTATGCATGATCACACCATTTTTGCAGCATTACTTATACTTGCACCACTTATTTCTGCTATTGCAACCTTTGTACATGTTTTGCTTGATGTGGGGGGTGTGTCTGTGTCTTTCATGTTCCATGCGAAGGAAAGATGTTAATGTGACTGCTTAAACCTAATTAGAAGCTACCTTGGGCACATGTAAGGATAATCATTTACAGAGGCTCCTGATTGACAAGACAATATCAATTTTTTTTTTTTTTTTTTTAAAACAGCGAAAATTTTGTTGAATAGTGCTCAGGAGAAATTTGATCAACAAAAATTGATTTTTGCATTAGGAAAGGCTTGCAATACTTACTACCCTACCAACAGAAAATAGTCATCCCTGGTTTTTGCATAGATTCCTTCTTTTTTATATTTTTGTGTTGAAAAATGTAATACTTCCTTTTGATCAACCATTCTGTGAACAGCGCTCACAATATGATCTTGAAGAGGAAATGAGAAAAGGCCCAAAAGAATGCCATGTAAGCAGCAGTTATAGAAGACCTTCAGATGCTTACAGCTCTCAATTTGAAAGAAATTCCAACAGAAGATACTGGCGGGAGACTTGGAAGACATATGGAAATTCAAATTTTCGATGGTGAAATTCAACTGGTAACAGTCATATTTTTAGTAACCGGGTCATGGCAGCTGATGACTCTTATTTTCACGAAGGATCTGTGGAAGTGTCTGGGTACTGATCTAGTCAGGTAATTAACAGTCAAATAATGCGTCTGTTGGAAGTGACCCTGCCCATTGGTCTATAAATAATTTTATCCCGTCCATATTGCAGTTTTGAGCTTGAGGATTCTATATAATGTAAAGGGTCTAAAGGGAATAATGGAGGAAGGAGTTTTGGTCCTGATACACTGGGACTGTTCATATACACAACTTACTACGAAATTTTTTGCCTTCGCACTGCATCTCAACCCTTCAGCCAACGCTTATTATGGAGGAAGAAGAGTTGGGGTTATCGGTATGCTTCATTTTTGACAGAAAAAGAGTGAATGTTAATTTTGTAATATTATTATTTATAATCAATCAATATCTATATTAATATTTAATATCTAAAGTTGAAGTGAAGTTTTTAATGTTGTTACGCTCTTATTGAGCTATCTCATCTTTCATGTCATATTCTTTTACCTGTTTATGTGCTCCACTATTATTCAATTGTTACTAATCATTTGTAAATGTTATAGTTCCAAATTACAAAACATAACTATTCATAATACAACGCTTGACTATTCAGCCAGTCAAACTGATTTTAACTTCTCATTTTTCTATCTTCATGTAATTGTTAAAATTGAATAATTCACTAGCTTTTTAATGGACAAAATTAAAATTTCAAGTATTCAAACTAAATTATAGCACCCAAATCTCTAGCCCTTTTCTCTTCCAAGTTTTTAGTTTTTCACAACCTTATCTTTCTCTTGTTTACAATTTATTTAAGCTATACAATGTTATATCTACCAATGTACGTTCTAGATATGATCATCTTATTATCTACAACAAAAAATTGGTATAATACTAATTGTTCTCCACATTTTTTCAATCAAACTCTAGTCTTCATCATTTTGAGACAAAATGATTGTTTCTGTTAGAGATTTTCTAAGTTAAGTCGCAAATAGAAATATCATAGAGGTGCAACCGCAAATAACTCTTTTTTTTTTCTTTTTGTTGTTGTTGTTGGTATTCTTGTATTTAGTCTCTGTAAAGTATTTTTGTTGTTTTCCTTCCCAAAATTTTCGATGGCATTGACTTTTGTTATTGTTAATTGACTTAAAATTGGCAACACAATTTTATTAATGATGTGGAATTTCTTAATGTTAATATAAAACATGTTGATAATGAAAATTTATTATTTCCTTTATATATGAACAAAATGGATTCAAAAATATTTGTATAGTATTGGAAAAGTCAAAAAAAAAAAAAAAAATTCTAGTGTAACAATTTTGTTATTGTTGCATCCCATGAGTTTGGTAAAATTCCTTATAGAAATCTTATCAACTCTGTTTGTTATTTTGGTAATTCTATTACAAATAATCTGCATCTTCACCATCGGATTTTTAGCTACTTTGAATTTTCTTGGTAAGTTATTTTTTGCTTAGTTGATCATCTTTGAGGAAGTTGATCAATTCCTTGTTGGCACTTATTATTATTGTAATTATCTTTATATTTGGCCACTTAAGTTAACTTTTGAAAGTTCAAATGATAGTATAGTGGTAAAGGCAATTTTTGTGATGTCCCATGTTTGTGGTTCAAACTCCACATTCTTTTCTTCGCTACTATTTACCTATTAAAAAATAAAAAGAAGGTTAATGTCTACGTTAGTTTGAATAACATTTGATGTCTTGTTATTTATTTAAATCTTTCATATATGCAATGCTTAATTCATTTAACATTTTTTAATTAATCTTTTGGTTTTTATTATTTTTATTTTTTATTTTTAGTCTCTTTGCAATTTTGAAATTGCACAAATTTCATTACAACAGCTAGCACCAAATTAAGCTTATGTTGTGGAACAACAAATGCAATGCCTATAATGCTCTCACTTTTGCGCAATTAAGCACTGCATAGTTTAAATATGCCAATATCTTAATCTCTCTAAGCTGAAGGCATATTATTCAATCAATTCATTTTGCCAATTTTTCGCATTTAAGTTATGGATTCTATCTTCCAAAATAGATTTGTGTTGGATGGTATATATATATATATATATATATAAAATATATAGAGGCCGGTTTAAACTAAGAATTATTCAACGTATGTTACTAAATATTATTAGTTGTATAGATGATATTCTTGGATTGATTATATATCCAAAAGGGCCCATAAAGGCTTCAATGACTACATTTTGACCAAACTTATCAGTTATTCTCTTGCAAGAATAATTAAATCAATTTTGATTACCAGACAGAATACTACCCTAATGTTCCACCTGTTTTGTTTCGATTCTAATTAGGCGGGCCGACCACATTTGCAGCCATCGTAACACTTGCTTTGAGTATAGTTTTTGGCCCTCTTTCTTTTGGATTATATTCCAATTGCTATAAATCATTCTCCCAGTCTCCCCTTGCACAAGTTTTCTTTTTTTACCTTCTTACACTTAGAAGTTCCACTCGACTAAATTCTACCTAAAGTACAAGTAGGGTGCCAAAGCAAAGTGCAAACCACTTCAGGTGCTTTGTCCTGATTGACAAATATCCGATCTCGTTATTAAGATATATTATTTCCGCCCAAAAGGAAAAAATTTGCAAGGGAAGCATGTAGAGATAATTTATCACAACCACTCAGTCAATAACTGTTAAAGTAAACAAAAAGATCAACATTTCTTCAAATTTGAAAGAGTTAACAACAAAGCTTTGTGAACCAAAACATAATTATCTTGCCAGAATTTATAACATTTCTTGTCTCTAATTCTGAGTATTTGAATTGCTCACTAGAATTGCACTAATTGGATTCTATCCCTCAACCAAAAGAAACAAAATTCCAGACAAATTGCAAATAGCAACGTACAACTTCCTGGAAACTTCACTGGTAAACTTAACGAGCAGTCTGTGCCTGAGCATGTTCCAGAAGTTGGCTAACTAACTTGTAAGTTCGGCCTGAAAGTGCCTTCGTGTGGTCAATTAGCTGCTCATACCTGTAAAGGTAAAAATAATGGAAAAATTTAATGAACAGAATCTGAGAGAATGGTGGACAAATAACAGTTCCTCAAGATAATTATGCATAAAGTAAAATATCTATTACTTACACGTTGGGATGATTGGGTTCCATAACCACAGTCCCTGATTCTGAGTCAATCTTGGCATCAAGCTTTGAACCCCGGATAAGATTCACAATCCATCTCTCAGCCTCCTCATAATTTAAATTCAATTTCTCAGCAAGCACTCTGCAAATAAATAAAAATAATAATCAGATTCAGAATTCAGTCCAATTGATACATCTCATTTTGGAAAACTTTGTAAAATAGGCCTACTTTAAACACCTTAATCAAATACACTATTTAATGAACTAACTGAGATTACATGTGATATGCCATTAACGTTGCAATTCTAATGTTCTCCAAAAATATGTAACCTCTACTGACAAAGTTTTTCTTTAAAAGTCATAACCAAATAAAAAAGGTGAGATGCTTTTTTAACTGAACAAATTAGAACAGGATCTTACCAACTCCCTCTATATACCACTTGACATGGTGTAAATGCGGTTTCTCTTTTTTGTTTTGATTGGGGGAGGTGGAAGGGTGAGGGTGATTTTGAAATATTTGAACAATGACACATAAGCCAACCTTTTTTGCATCAAATTTCTCTTTCTTTAACTTCTGCAGAAGTTATCTTGAAAAAGGAACTTAACATAAATTTGATGTGCTTCAGTTAGTAATTCACTACTCACATTTTATTTTTTTGACAATCAACGAGAATTTTATTGAGAAAAAACAACCCAAGTACACCGGGGGTGTACTCAGGGAGAACTACAGTCAATATCTCAAATTAGTATATTCACATATCTTAAAACCTAATTTGGAAGTGAACTTTGGAACATTGAATTTATGTTTTTCAGTTAAATATAATCCATCACTAATATTCATATATTCTCATTTCTCAAAATCTAATTCAGAAGAAAATTTCCTCTAGACAATCCGTTACAATCTGAAAGCAAGTTGGGAAAGTCAACGTAAAGAATGATCTGCAGTCAGTAATATTGTGAAATGTAAAGTCAATTCCTTCACTATCATGAGTCATTTTTTTCTCTACCCAATGACAATTATATTAAAAGCAAGTTTCAAGTAACTTCTCTTTTTGGAAGGGGTGACAAGGTAGCCAGTTATAAACATTTTGCAACTGCTTTCCACTTTCCTTCAACTTGCATAGTATGCCCCATTAATAATAAATAATAATAAAAAATAAGAACTTTGATAGACATTAACCCAAAAAAAGAGGGGGGTGCCAGATTGAAATAACATGCAAACAAGTATGGAATATATATCAGACCCTTCCACCTTCCCCAAATCACAATTTACTTTTTTAATAAGTTAAAAGTATAAAGATAAGCAGGTAAATACCCCATATCAATGCGCTGATGTATCCGGCAATACGTCTCAAAGATGAATAGGCGGGCATTTTCAAGGAACTCATCTCTCAGTGGTACAGTAGAAAAGTTTCCTTCTTCAACTCGTTTGCCAAGGAAGGGATCATTCAATATTACCTACATTGTAATAATAGGTCAGAATAATTTAAGGCCTAAGCTGTGACTAACATATTACTACTGGAATGCTACACTTGCAAACTTCTTCAGAAACACTTTACACCTTTTATTAGGAAAACCAGTCCAATAATTTTAGGTATTAGGTTTTCCCTATGAGAAATTAGGGTTTAAAGTTTTGAATTGTTGTGTTTATCTTTGGACTTCCATCTGATAGGGCAAACCTAACCACTAAGTTCTTTCTACTTTCTTAAGAATTAAGGGATGGGACACTTACTTCTTCACACTCCCTCATCTTCTTCTGTGCCCCATCAAAGTCATAATTGACATACACACATGCTAAGAATTCCGTAATTGGATCTTTGTAAGAGTGCTGCTCTTGCTGAACAACCTTTATAAAATCTTTGAATTGAGGTCTCCTCCTCTTGTTAACAATGAATGCCGTGGCTAAGTAACGCAAAAGATGGGGAGCACTTGTTTGGATAGCATTCAAATACCTGACATATCAAATATTAATAAATATAATTAGGTTGGGTTAAATGACAAAAAGCTTAATTTGACAGACATCGAATAAAAAAAGAAAAGAAAAAAAAAAAGGCACATCTACTGCAGCAACTGCATTAGTCATTGCAAAATGTGCCTCTTGGGAAACACTCAATCCCAAATGAAAGCATAAATTTAATGACAATAGAGCAAGATTATACTCGACTAACAACATAGTATCCTAGCTTATATCATTGCTGCTGCTTTCATAATTATGACTGTCAAGCCATAAGCACCAAATGAAAAAGAGCAAGGTCCTTATGGGGGTCCCTAGTACTCAAATTGCATATTATTCCACCCCACAACATACATTTGTCATGCATTAAAGAGAAGTACAAATGTCAAATATCACAATTTCGTCATGAAAAAGATTAAAGAAAACACAGTTGAAAAAAAAAAAAATCGGACGCAATGCTGTACTCTTTTTTTATCCTCATCATTCAATTGTAAGTTGTTTAATTATAAAAGAACCAGTAACACCAAAAGAAAGACTAGACAAATAACAGCAGTAAAAACAAATTAGCAGTGTCTTTTCTTTCTACCAATAAGTGGATTACAAAAAAACAACATCAAGGATTGATCAAATAATAAGCCAATTCATTTATAAACAGTTAAAACTATTATTGAATTGCTAATTACACCACTAAATACGACAGAGATATTGACAATCTTTGAAGTTCGCACTTAGGGGGATTGAGGGGGGAGTATTTAGCAAAATCATACTCAGGTACTATAGAGCAAATATATTTCAGAAATAGTTAAGTATATTGAATGAAAAAGTAACTAAAGAGGACATACTTATCCTGATTAAACAAGTCAATGATCTGTGTTCTTCCATTGTCATGGTTGAAAAAGATGAAGAGACTCCAGTGCATTAACCATATTCTATTTTGCACCTGATTCATTGGTGATGCAAAGTTCTGCAACAAAATCACCATTGATAAACGTATCTTATGCAAGAACATTACAATGAACAGGTGGTGAATCAGAGATGAGGGAATACCTTTGAGTCAATGATTTCTTTCAACCGATTAAGCTCTTCAAGAGCAATATCCCAGTTTTGCATCAAAATCTCAGCTGCAAGCTTTCCCCACAATGCACTAAGACTCCTTTCACTATTTGTGCATAAGGCCCTATACTGATACAGATAGTCAGCAGCACCAGAGTAGTTTCCACACTCAAATTGGAATTTGGCATACTGATATAATGCCTCTATCTGCTCTGTTCCAATCTGACAGAAACGAATCACGATTTCACAAATTAAAATTGAAGAAGCATACAAAATTCCAAATTTCTAGGTGCCAAACCTAACATAATAAGCACAAAAAAAGCATCTACAAGATGAACAAGATATTCCCATTGAAATAATGAAAAAGATAATAGCTCACAAATTGGTGTACTTGTATTCTTTTCAAGTACACCTAAGTTGCAACTATAAATCGAATTACAGCCTACACATACTTGCAATCTTAAGCCAACAAAGCTTGTATTCTTCAAGTCTTAACAAATGATGTACAAGCACGACCAAATAAGATTCACCCAGACCATGTATTTATGAGAAACTACCTAATCAAGTTCTGGCTCTAATGGCACTTCCTCCTAGGTCCATATAGTTCTATGTATGCGAATAACTTTTACAGCAAATACAAAAAAATCAAGGGAAAATTACATTTTCAAAGCTATAGTTTAAAGAGTAGCCAATTTAATCCTAAAGTTTCAAAAAGTGACAAATTAAACCCTCAATTCATATTAAAATCCAAACACAATAATATTAAATTTAAACAGGTTGAGGTTTAATTTGTTAGTATGAAACTATGGACCAAGAGCCTTGTAGGTCAAGTGGCACCTCTTAGTGTTTCCAACTGAGAAGTCCAGGATTCAAATAGCCCCTCCCCCATTTATTGAATTATCAAACAACACTATGGGGTTTAATTTGTTACTTTTGAAACTATAGGGTTTAGTATGTTACACCTAGACTATAGGGCTTAAAATGTAATGTACCCAAAATCAACCATAGGTCACCTTCACCAAAAAAATCACTGCCATCTTTCACACTTAGTTTCACCGATTTCAACATCCCCAATGTATCACTTATATCAAATCCAATCCTAAATACCAAAACAAACCCAATAACACCACAAAACACCTTAACCCATAAACCAAACCCTCACCAACCCAAAACCCAAATAAACATTATTATCATCACAACAAATTCAATGAACCACCACACAATCAAAAACCTCCAAACAAATTTTAATGAAACACTGAAAACAAAAATCCAAATTTTTTGAAACACAAACCTGGTATCGTTCAATGAGCATTTGGAGATTGTACTGCTTATCAGCCTTGAGCTCCTGCACAGCATTAGGATTCTGCAAGAACGACACCAGCGGCGCCGCCGCCTCCTCCAATGCCTTCAATCTGGCCACCACCTCCACCCTCCTGTCAATCATACCTACACACACAAACACAAAACACAATAAATAAATAAAAACCCTAACTTTCACACACACGCACACACATATAAGAGAGAGATGTGAAAAGGTGGGACCTTGTGGGACATCTTCGGTGTGGTAGAGGCTCTTGTGGATGTCCATGGCGTAGTCGACCATGTTGGTTTTGTTGAGGAGCTCGATCTTCTCTTTCAAGATCTGACCATCCTCGTAGAGACGACGCTCCTGGAGAAACTCGAGTATTGGGAACACTAGGTGGCGGTCTAGGTTCGGCGCGATCCTTGGGGTTAGGTCGTAGGTCGCCATGATTAACTCTCTCTCCCTCTCTCACTCTTGCTTTGCTTTCTCCCTCTTTCTCTGAGAGAGACTGTGCAAAGCTTTTTTGACGGCTAAAAGAGAAAGAGGAAGAAGAAGAAGCAGCAGTCGGTGTTTGTTTTGTTTTAGGTTTTGGATATATGTTTGTTTTCGTTATAATTTCAGAATTAACCCTCGGCGCAGGTTTTTTTTTTTTTTTTTTTTTTTTTTATTATTATTATTTTTTTTTTTGTTTTTTTTTGCTTTTATCATATTATTTTATTTTAATAATGTCAATAGATCGAGGCAAGGTCGGTACTTAGGAGTTAGGACCCAAGGGCGCAAGAGTCGGGCAAGTCAGGTCAGGTTAGAGGTAATATAAAAAAAAATAAATCATTTCATATCATCTATATATATATATATATATAAAACCGAAGCCTCTGCAGCCACCACAATTTTTCACGTCAGCACAATATTTAAAAAATAAAAAATAAAAATAAAAACATTATAACTCCTCAAAACCCTAGCAACCTTACCCCTCTCTCAAGTTAAGAAATATAAAGCCACAGTTTCTGCAAACTCTCTCTCTCCAAACGTAAATATCAAATTCAACCCCTTTAATTTCTCTTTATATTTTTGAGGCTTCTATAGAGTTATAGTGAGTTATGTTGATTTTGTTTTTTTTTGTGTGTGTGTATAGATGGTCATAATACTCCGGTATTCCAAGAGAAGTTTGTGTTTTCGTTAATTGAAGGCCTTAGAGAGGTAAGTGTTGCAGTTTGGAACAACAATACAGAAACGATTTCATTGGCAGCGGAAAGTAATTACTTTGTCTCATATTTTTGTTTTTTGAATTGATTTTGTGTGCTTTTTAGACCCTTTTGGATCAATTTTGTTAATTGGGTGTTTTTTTTTTGATAGGGTCCAATTGGGGAAGGTTCTTTCAAAGGGTTACGACGACCGCACTTGGTGTCTATATGCTAATAGTGGGGGGTAAGTGCTATAAATTACTAACCCTTTTAAGTGTATAATCTGTTTCTAAAATTTAAGTGGATGGAGGGGTTTAAGTTTGCTCAAATTAACAGAATCTTCACATGTTTTTGTAGTGGAAAGGCTTTGATAGTTTTATTGAGTTAATTCAAAGTCCTGATATATTAATAAGTTTGGATTATATAGTAACACAATCAAATTAAATTCATTGCTACCCATAGAATACTGTGTGAAGAAGTTGTTACAATGCTCAAATTTTAACTTAATTTTTGTTCACCATTGAATACTCATATAATCAATTTCTAATTCAGTGTTCAAGAATTAAACCAAAATTCTAACTGCGCTATCATACAATATTATTATTAGTATGAATTTTATGGAGTTGCAGTGTTCAGGAATTAAACCAAAATTCTTTTAAATTATCTATAATATTTTGTCCTCCAAAAATTTTCTCTCTTTAATTTTAGTATATTGTGTTTCTTAAGCTATAGAGAGATTTTCTTTGGTTTATGCAAACTCTCTCTCTCTCCAGATCTAGGAAGCCCTAAACGTACGGTATAGCATTCAAGATCTACAACGCATGGTATAGATTTTAGCTTATAAAGTTCAGCTTTTGTAAGGTTAGTTTGTTTATATATTTTGATAGAGAAACATGTTCAATGTGGTACGGCTTAATAATCGCATTAATAGCCAATAGTTAATACCATTTGCAAATTCAATTCATGGAGTTGCAATTTTCATTAAATCGTTCTATGGCTTGAAGCACTTGCATTTTAACAAATTGGACATGTCTTTAAAGTCCTTTTATTTCTTTGGGGAAAAAAAAAAGAAAAAAGAAAAAGAAAAGGAGAGGATATGTTAAACTTGGCATCATCAACTTATAAGAGAGGATATGTTCTTAGATGGTAGGAATAGGACAAAATGGTTACACGTTTGTTACGCCTGACTGCCAAAAATTTCTCATAAAGATGTATGCACATGATCTACTTCCCTTTGCTTTTAGTGAAAGATTAAATGCACGCCAATGTTGAGATCAAACACTCTAAAAAAATAGCCTGCGCAATCATAAAATATTATTATTAGTATGAATTTTATGGAGTTGCGGAGTTCAGGAATTAAACCAAAATTCTTTTATATTATCTATAATATTTTGTCCTACGAAAATTTTCTCTCTTTAATTTTATTATGTTGTGTTTCTTAAGCTATAGAGAGATTTTCTTCTTTATTTTAAATTTTATGGGATGTAAAGAGATCTTTGATTTCGTGAAATAATTTATACTCTCTCCTTCTTTGATTTGATTTACTTACTATCTTTGGCACTTGCCATCGGCAATTACTCAGGGCCACTCTTATGGACTAAATCAACTTATACTCCAGTCACCATCATTGATAAATGAGCAATCAAATCAAGGTTATAGTTTTTCTATTTGGTTGCTAGGGTTTTTGTTCATGAAATTGCTATTTTCTATTTAAAAATTGCACCTGTAGATCAATATTTATATTTCTTAACTTGGCATTTTGCACCTATGGCTAAAATTTGTGTGGATCTTTGGAAGTTCAAAAATCTTTTCTCCATTCACCATGGTTTTTCATTGAGTAATTTTTTCTCTCTTACTCCTCTTGACGAGTTTTGTTTTTTACTAGAAGAAAGCTTTTTTGCTTTGAAGGTCATGCAGCACCTGTCTCATTTTATTTGTCCACACCACAAGGAAAACATCTAGGTAAGGCAAATAATCTATTTTAAAGTTTGAATGGAAATTACCAAGTACAAGAGGTAAATCTTTAAGGGATGAGCTTAATTGTTTCTTATTTTCAATAATAAATCATTTTATTGCAATACCGGTAATTGTTTGAGAAATCCAATATGTTCATATCTCTATAGAATAGAGAATAGTAGAAGCCAATTTTATTACAACTACTTAAATTGAGTTGACTTAATTCCGTACAATTACAAAGTATAGCATGAAAGATAATGGAATTAATTGTTGTAATTTTTATTTTCTTTCCATGTTTTGAATTTCCTCTATATTATTATTACAACTGAGCAAAGATTGAGAAAGTAACATTACTACTCTAATTTGAAGTTTAATCCATCCTTCTCAAGTCATGGTCTTTATTTATATATTTGCAGTTTATATTTCTAACCGTTGATGAGAAATTAAGGCTCAGTTGCACAATATGTGTAAATTCTTCAGAAGGCTACTTTAAATAGTAAGTCAATGTGTCTCTTACATTTGGGTATTAGTTAGAATTGTTTTCAAATGATTGTACCAATAAAAGTGAATGTGTATAAATTTTGTTTAACTATCCCGTGCATCGCACGGGTTAGCGACTAGTATACTATATAATAAAAGTTAAGTTTGAAAGCTGTAGTTGCGCCAAGTAGTTTATTAAATTACAGAACTTTTTTTAGATTTTAAAGAAAATTAGATATAATTTTTTTTTTTAATCTTATCTTCTTCTTCTATAATTTCTAAGTTGATAAAAACCTTAATTTGATTACAATCTAAATTTTAATCATTTTATTATTAATTTATTTATTACTATATTTTTCCTCTTCATAGTCATACATCATTACTTTTTTTTTTCTTTGGATTAAAAAATAAAAATAAAAACCAACATGCATAGTTAGGAAGAGTTAGACATGTGCATGAGTTGGAGAGTTATAACTTATATCTATTCGATTATTGAGATAAACCAATCTTCATTGTGATTTTTTCCTCTTCACACACAATTACTTCTTTTTTTCTTTTCCTTTTTACATGAATAGGAGGAGTTACATACGCATTGAAATATACATACACATCCAAGTCTACTCGGTAACCCCATAAAGTCATTTGTTTATTTAAAAAAAAAAAAGGGTAAAATATCATTTTCGTCCCTAAACTATCACAAAAGTTCGTTTTTCGTCCCTAAACTTTTAAAAGTTCTATTTTCATCCCTAAACTAACACAAAAGTTCGTTTTTCGTCCCTAAATTTTCAAACGTTCTATTTTCGTCCCTAAACTTTTCCAAACGTATTGATTTTCGTCCCTCCCACATCAGCACTCTGTCAAGTCACGTCAGCACTTCGTCAGAACTTTTGAAAGTTTAGGGACGAAAATAGAACTTTTGAAAGTTTAAGGACGAAAAACGAACTTTTGTGATAGTTTAGGGACGAAAATAGAACTTTTGAAAGTTTAGGGACGAAAAACGAACTTTTGTGATAATTTAGGAACGAAAATGATATTTTACTAAAAAAAAACATAAATTCATTATCCGATTTTTTGTATTTTTGATAACTCAAGTCTTTTTCCTATAGAGACAGACCAACTAGAGAGAAACATTCACAGCTAGGACTCTCTGAAGTTATCAAGTTAGAATTATGGGTGGCATTTACGTGAATTGAAAAATTATTATAATTATTATTATTTTTCGAGATTATCTATTAGATGAAGACTTTTGAATCATTGAGTTATGATTTCTAATATATATATATATAATATAGAGAGAGAGAGAGAGAGAGAGAGAGAGAGAGAGAGAATAATATATATATATATATATATTCACACACAAGGAGAGCACCAATCCACCCTTAAATAGTTTTAATAGGTTTTATTTTTATAAGGTATATAGATTTTCTCTAACTTTCAAACTTAAATTTATGATATTTTTTGTTGTTGTGTTATTGAATTCATATTTTTATGTTTAGTTGTTTTAAATTGTTATATTATTATGTTTCAATTGTTTTTATATTTTTCAATACTGAAATTATTATATTGTTATTGTAAGGACTCAATTTGAATTGAGTGTTGGGTTTTCAGCCCAACAAGCCCAAACAATACATTTATAGAGGGTGGGCTGACAGGCTTAGGTGCTGGCCGTTGATCACCATGCCCAAACTTATTTTTAAAAATGGCTAAGTGTTTTCTTACAAATGAGGGAATGCTCCTCGGCCTGTCCGAGGAGGCCTTTTTTTTCTCCTCCCTTTTTTTGGCTTTACTAGCTCTTCTTTTATAGTTTTTATCTTCCTATCTTTTGCTTCCATCTGTTGATTGTCTATTCGCCTTCTCTCTGGTCGTCCATCCCATCAGAGGCTTTATCGATACTCAAGTGGCTCACTCTGACCAACGTTATCCTGCCAAGGGGTTACCTCTCCATTAATGCGGCCAGGAGGGTTAGTTGAGTGCATTAAATGCGAGAGTGACAGCTTACTTTGGGGTTAGCCACTCCCTGAAATCACTCTTGTCAGGCCAGGACAAGGTATCCTCGGCGTGGATTCAAGAGAATAGGCTTCCCCCCTTCTCCTCAGAAATAGCTTGCGCTCCTCGGCATGGGCCTTGGGCCTGCTAATGATGGACCGAGGCTATCAGGCCCACGGACCCCACAATAGCCCCTCAAAACTCTGCTGCACGTTCCCTCGAACGGGGAGGAGGGTTTTGATGCATGCGGATCCACTGGACGAATGGCCTCACTTTAGTTTATACTGATGCTGGCGGCTTCTTGACTGCCCGATGCGCGTTTTTAGCGTTTCGAGAATTAATGGGTGCCCACATTAAATTTTTGACGGCACCACGTTTCCCACTTTCAGCGGCATGATCTCCTGCCTTTATGAGAAAGCGGTTTCATTTGGAAAAATTAAGGGAGAGTATAAATACCTGTTTGACTTGCCTGGTTTCATCATTTTCGCGATTATCATTATTGATGCATATAGTTTGAACTTGGTTCGACTGGCACATTAGCTGAAGAGTATCGTCATACCTCTGTAAGTTTTCTTTTTCTAGTGACCCCAAATTTCCTTGATTTCACTCTTCTTTTTCTTTTTTAGAGCTTTTAGTTATCTTTGGGGAATGGGTAAGTTTAAGGAGTTGGTTGAGTCCGAGGAAATGATGAACAAATTCATTGTTGACTATGGAATACCCGGTAATGTGAACTTGAAATACTGCGAAGAAGGAGAGTGGTACCTTAAGAGGAGAGAGGGTGAGGTCGTAATTCCAATAGTTGCTTTTGTAGAAGGAGGGATGAGAATCCCTATGAGGCCGGTGACCCTCAATTACCTCAGGCATTTCCGCCTGTCCCCCACTCAGTGTGCTGTGAATGTGTTTAGGATACTAGGGTGTGTAGATACCCTGAATGAGAAAATGGGGCTGAGACTGACTCACCATGATGTGAATTGGTGTTATAACCTTCATCACCTGAGGGGTAAGACGTATTATATGAAGACAAGGGACGATAGGGTTCGTCTTATCCAGTGTCTTCCTGACTCCAATAAGGGGTTGAACCAAGATTTCCTCATAGTGTCGGGAGAATGGCACGACGGCTTTCATTGCCCAACCGTAGAGGGGAAGCTAGGTAGGGCGTCCGAAGTACAAGATAATTTAGGTTTCAGTGCCTTTGCGTTTTATACCTATATACTCAACTTGGTTGACTAATCATAAGAATTTCACTTTTCTTTTCACAGATCCACACGCCTTTGCACGTCACTTCCACCTGGTCAACAAAGCGGATTTGGAGACCGTTCTCAGGTCGGAACTTTTCTTGAACGAATCTGACAACCAAGTCAGAGCTGCTCATAAAATCCTCGGGTGTGACCCAGCTCAAACGTCATTCCCTGTTCCGCAGCACGTAATTAGAGCTCGTGATCCTCGGCTTACACAGATTACCGTGGTGGAGAGCGGTTTCTCTTTTACTGGGGGTCTTACATACCTGAAGGTATTCCGCTATCAGGTCCCTCTTCATCCCAGCAAGTAACGGTGGCCGAGAAAGGACCGCCTAAGAAAGCAAGGGAGGTGGTTGAATTGAGCTCCTCCGAGGACGAGTATAGTGTATTTGACTTAGCTGATCAGCCCGAGGATCCTCCCGGTGACCTAGGGGATCCTCACTTATCCGAAGCCGATCTTCAGTCTTTAAGAGTTGGTACCCAAGCCGAGATGGGTTTAAAGAGGCAGCCCCGGACCAATCTTCTTGACCTACTCGAAGGTGGTTCCAAGAAAGATGTACCAGGGGAGTTACAATCCCAGCCCCCAGCACCTCAGTCCCAGGTTCCAATCATGCAAACCAGGTCATCATCCACCCCTATAATAGCTGCCCCTTCTACTGAGTCTCCTGATCCGAAAAGGAAAAGACTTTCTAAGGGTAAGGATCCAATGGATGGGAGCAAATCTCATTCTTCGCCCGAGGAGGGTAAGACTCGTAGACCCCCAAAGCAGTTGAAGCTTGGTGATCAAAAGAAAGGCAAGAAGGTCATCCAGCAGCCCCAGGCTCAAGCATGGCTGCCTGCTGCCATGCTCCATGACCAGCCCCTAATGGATAACGCGTCAATACGAGAGTCTCAAGGAGACGAGGGGGCTCTCGTAGCCGAGGCCCTAGAGAAATCTCTTCTTCTTCCCATTGACATGGCTGAGTTGGAGAAAATGAGTGGGGTAGAGGTTGTCTTCGACCTTAAGAAATATCTAGGCATGGTAGGTCCTTTGGCAACCATTCTTTTTACTAGAAATTTTTGTTGCTTAGTACTTTTCTTTCTCTTTATAAAGCTGCTTGTTTTTGCTGGCAGGCTATCCAGGCCCTTTTTAGGTTGGGCGAAGAGGTTGGCGACCATAGTCACGCCTTGGCGCAAGAGCGCGATAAGTTCCTAGAAGCGGCTAAAACTCTTAAGAGATCTGAGGCCGACCTGAAAAAGGCGACCGAGGATCTGGCAGAAATGGCGAAGGCCAGGGATACTGCTGTTTCTGACCTAGCCGTGGTCAGGAAGCAAGCTGAGGATCAAACTGTCCACTTGCAAGAGGTTGAAAGTCAATTACAGAAGGCCAAAGAGGACATTTCCTACATGAAGGGAAGTTTGACCAAAGCAATCCACGACAAAGGTGTTGCCGAGTATGCCAGGGACGAGGCTGTGAGAGCCAGAGACGAGGCAATTTTTGCAAAAACAGACGCTGAGCGCTCTGTGGACGAGGCAAAAGAAGAGGCTTTCACCGAAGGGGTGGCTAAGACTGAAGCCACCCTTCGGGCTCAAGTTCCTGCTGTGTGCAGGCATTATTGCTCTCAAACTTGGCATGAAGCCCTCAACCAAGCAGGGATTGATGCCTCGTCTGATCTTAGAAGGGAAGATAGGGTATATTACCCTACTGCCATTCGCGAGGTTACGCCTGCTGCTCCTGAGGAGGAGTCTTCCTTACCATCGGTTGAAAGTCAAGACAAGACCGCGAGGATGCTCCGTTAATTGATCAACCATCCGAGGAAGTCGAACCCCGGATAGCGTTGGGGGAAGTCGTAACCGAGGGTCAGGAAAGACCTCAAGACGTGGCCAGTCCTCCGACGGACTTTTAGAGATCTAGCTGTTGAGCTTTGGCCCTAGCTTTTTGATTTACCTACTGAGTTGAAGGAACTAGTATACGGCCTAGGATAGCTTTGTTTATTTTTTCCTTTGATACTATCTCGTTTCATGCCTCAGTGGCATTGTAAGGGAGTCGTGTACTTTCTTTTTGAATCGAATACTTGAGATTTTGCTTTCATTTAATGATACTTTATTTTGTTTGTTTTGCTATTGTATTCTACTCAATATTTGTATTCCATTCTGGAGTTGGCATCATGGGACCATCTGTTATCATCCAAATATAAATCGAAGGGTTGTATTATCGCCTGACATTGAGTAACGCTTTGGCTTTTCTCAGAGCAGTTATTTTCTTTATGGGTCCGAGTCCGAAGACCATATACTACCCTGGTAATGCATAATATTATTTAGTTTTCTATAGGTTTGGGTCCGAGGACCATGCAATACGTCAGTTCTGTCCACTGCTTCTATTTTTTTTTTTTTTGTAAATATTGGATATAATCGGTGTGTGTAGTTTCACTATAGGTTTGGGTCCGAGGACCATGCAATACCTTGGTTCTGTCTACCACTTCAATTTTTCCTGTAAGTATCTAGTTTTACCATAGGTTTGGGTCCGAGGACCATGCAATACCTTGGTTCTGTCTAGTACCCAGATATAATGGTGTGTGTAGTTTTACCATAGGTTTGGGTCCGAGGACCATGCAATACCTTGGCTCTGTCTACCACTTCAATTTTTCGTAAGTATTGGATATAATCGGTGTGTGTAGTTTCACATAGGTTTGGGTCCGAGGACCATGCAATACCTTGGTTCTGTCTACCACTTCAATTTTTCCTGTAAGTAACAAGTTTTACCATAGGTTTGGGTCCGAGGACCATGCAATACCTTGGTTCTGTCTAGTACCCAGATATAATGGTGTGTGTAGTTTTACCATAGGTTTGGGTCCGAGGACCATGCAATACCTTGGCTCTGTCTACCACTTCAATTTTTCCTGTAAGTAACTAGTTTTACCATAGGTTTGGGTCCGAGGACCATGCAATACCTTGGTTCTGTCTAGTACCTAGATATAATGGTGTGTGTAGTTTTACCATAGGTTTGGGTCCNCCTGGGCAACTCTGATTGTAGGAGTAGCTAGGAATAGCAGGTGGCTATTAGCTCGTAAATTTACTTGTAACACAGGCCTACCTGAGCCTCTGATTGTAATATGTAATTTTTCTACGTTTGAATTAATAATATCAAGATCTTTTGTTTTTCTCTTTCGTTTTTTTTTTTTTTTTTTTTGTACAATAAATACTTAAAATTTAGAACTCTTATCTTATTCAATCTGCTGTAAAACAAATACTTAGAACTTAGAACCTTATCTTATTCAATCTACTGTAAAACAAACACTTAGAACGTAGAACCTTATCTTATTCAATCTACTGTAGAACAAATACTTATAACTTGGAACGTTTACCTGGTGCACCGGCCAGCACCCTAATCCTCCACATAGACGGCGCCAATTGTAAGGACTCAATTTGAATTGAGTGTTGGGTTTTCAGCCCAACAAGCCCAAACAATACATTTATAGAGGTGGGCTGACAGGCTTAGGTGCTGGCCGTTGATCACCATGCCCAAACTTATTTTTAAAAATGGCTAAGTGTTTTCTTACAAATGAGGGAATGCTCCTCGGCCTAGTCCGAGGAGGCCTTTTTTTTCTCCTCCCCTTTTTTTGGCTTTACTAGCTCTTCTTTTATAGTTTTTATCTTCCTATCTTTTGCTTCCATCTGTTGATTGTCTATTCGCCTTCTTTCTGGTCGTCCATCCCATCAGAGGCTTTATCGATACTCAAGTGGCTCACTCTGACCAACGTTATCCTGCCAAGGGGTTACCTCTCCATTAATGCGGCCAGGAGGGTTAGTTGAGTGCATTAAATGCGAGAGTGACAGCTTACTTTGGGGTTAGCCACTCCCTGAAATCACTCTTGTCAGGCCAGGACAAGGTATCCTCGGCGTGGATTCAAGAGAATAGGCTTCCCCCCTTCTCCTCAGAAATAGCTTGCGCTCCTCGGCATGGGCCTTGGGCCTGCTACATGATGGACCGAGGCTATCAGGCCCACGGACCCCACAATTACTATCTTAAATATTTATAATCCACTTAATAATATAAAATTTACAAAAGAAAAAAAAGTGAAAAAAGAAAATTTACTTAGTACTTATTTTTTGAAAGTAAAGCACCATATAAAAAGAAAAGAAAAGATAAATCACTTCATAGTTTACAATCTAAATACTAATTATTATTTTAAATATCTATAATCCACTTAATAATATACAATTTACAAAAGAAAAAAAAATGTGTAAAAAAAAAATTTACCCAGTACTTAATTTCTTGAAAATAAAGTATCAGACAAAAACTAAAGAGTTTAGAATTAAGGAACATAATTTTTTTAAAAAAATATGAACAATTTGCATTTTTTACCTAATAATATTCTTACAAGACTTTTTGAAGAGTTCAAAAAATATATATATATATATATAAGAATGACTATTAATAATATTTAAATTATATAGGTAAGAATTATACTATGCATTTTAATATATATATATATATATATATATTAAGTATATTCATGCATATGCATAATGTTACAAGCTAGTTAACATTAATAGGCTCTAATTACTTCCATTTCAGACTTCATCAGTTCCAAATTTACCCCAGTTAAAAAGAATGTAACGTAAATTTATCTCCTGGGAATTGAGAAATTATCTTTGCATTAAGTTGTTCAACATCATCATTTATAGGCGTTAGCAAAGCTCTATCAACCATATATCTTGCATCATTGCATGTTCTTGCAAACTTGGAAAAACTTAATCAATCAAGTTGTATATAGAATGTCGATCCTTCCATTGCATTGCCATTGAAAGGGTAGTTTAATTAAATCATTCATTATAAATTGTTCATTTTCATCACCGATACGTTGTATATACTCAACAAACTCTTCATCATTGACAAACCTCATATTTTGCTTTAAATTGATTAGAAGTGTAACTATATTGTATAAAAATAAATTGATTAAAAGTGTAACTATGTATAGGAGATTTTTTTTTTTTTGTGAGTGTAACTATATATAGGAGAATTAAATTTAAAAAGTTGCAAAATTATATATTTTTCCACCGTCAATATTTATCTAATTGTTAATGTGTATCCAAACCAGTTTAGGCGGATAGCCCGATCCATGAAGTCACAAAAATTGGGCCGTGAGCCCAATACATTGAGAATTGGCCTAATCCCGTGAAGTGAAGTAGTTCGGCTAATCAGATACTCTGTATGTAAGGAGTTTGGGCAATAAAAAATAGAAACCTTGTGGGCTTTGTACAAACATAAATATAGTCCATCAGCCATGTTAAAGACTTTTTTTTTTTTGTTTTTGGGGGGGGGTGTGGGTGGGGTTGTGTGGGGTGAGAAAAGCCATTTTAGGCTGTGTTTGTTTCAACTTCAAACCACTTCCGGAAATCAATTTTCGAAAAATTGCTGTGTTTGGGTGCTTGGAAAATTGGGTCAACGGAAATTGATTTCCCTTTGACCGAAAATAAGGCCAAAAACGGGTGAAATTGATTTCCGGCCTTATTTTCACTTCAAATCAAATTTTTCGGAAAAGAGAGAAAGGAGCACGAACCGGAAAAGAGAGAAAGAAAGAGAGAAAGGAGCACGAACCGGAAAAGAGAGAAAGGAGCACCGACCCAGAGAGAGCACGAACCGGCGCTCCAAGCCCAGAGCCCATCGCCGGCGACCTTCGAACACGAACCCACCAGTTGCACCGCGTCGGCGAGACCCACGAGTCGCGCCATCACACCTCGTTGTCTCCTCGATCGCGCCATCGCACATCGTCGACCAGTCGATCGCGCCATTGCCTCCTCGATCGCACCATCGCACGTCGTCGACCAGTCGATCGCGCCATCGCCTCCTCGATCGCGCCGTCGCACGTCGTCGTCTCCTCGATCGCGCCATCGCCTCCAAGCCCAGAGCCCATCGCGATCGCGCCATCACACCCATCGCCTCCACGCTCTCTCTTCCTCGATCTCTCAGATTTTTTTTTTTTTTTTAATTTGATTGTTGTTGTTGTTGTTTTTTTAATTTGATTGTTGTTGTTGTTTTTTTTTTTTAATGAACTGATTATTGTTGTTGTTGTTGTTGCTGCTGCTGCTGCTGCCGGAGTTTGGTTGTGTTGTTGCCGGAATTTGATGCCGGAAAATAGCATTTTCCTAATACAACCAAACGCATAAAAATATTTTCCACAACAATTTTCATAATTCAACCAAACACTTAAAAATATTTTCCTTTTCCGAAAAATAGCATTTCCGGAAAATATGTATTTTCCAGAAAACGTTTTACACGAAACAAACACAGCCTTAATGACCTAAACCATCAGCGAATGTTGTTTGTTTCTACCCAAAGTGTGTGTATTGAATAATTTTCTACTTCCAAATTTCCAATCCAAAAAAAAAAAAAAAAAGGAAAAAAATAAATAAAAGAGCAGCTTGTGCCAAAGCAAGTTCTGAACAACAAATTGCATTTAGACATTTTGTCAAATTTTTTTTTAATGATGATTTCATTATTGAAGAAAAAAAAAATACTGGAATTCCTCTCCCTCCTAACCCATTGGAAACTATATTTAGTGAAATGTGTAGCAGCAATTGCAATATCTTGAATGAGAGAATCCAATTTCCCAAAATGAGTGTCATTAAATGCATCAAAACAGTTCTTAGCATCACCCTCCACTAAGATCTGTTGAAAAATTCTCCTTTTTTGGCACAGCCTCTACCAAGACCTGTTTAAATACCTGTCAATTGTCATAGTCACTATGATACCCGATTTGATTTATGAGCTCTTAGAAAAAGATAAATTTAAACTTTTTGGAAAAATAATATCTTTTAAATCCCCATCTTTCTCCATGAAGCAATGATTAAGCAAAATCAAATGCAAGATCCAACTGAAACAATAATCTAGTTATACTGTGCCACTACCAAGAAACGTGTATTTTCTCTCTCTATATGTGCAATTGATGTTTCTCTAAGGTTGCATCTGGAAAAATGAATTTAGCTTTGAATTTGGATTTGGATTTTAATTCAATAGATTTGAAATGTCTTGATTTTAAATTCATTAATTTTAGATATCATTCCAAATCTAAGGATTTTTAACCTTTAAAATTCTTAGTAGATTTGTCAAATCATGCCATCAAAACACCATAAATGAATTTGATAAAGTAAACAAATGCCACCAAAATGTAAATGAGTTTATTTCAAATGTTAATACCTATCCCTAAAACCTAAGTAAGTAGATATAACCAATAAACCGATAATAAGTAATGACAAGTTAGTTACTATTTCAATTATGAATAAAAATTATTAGATGCATTGAGTGGAGTTCACCACTCTCATAGGAGGGTAATATAAACTCATGAGAAGTTGAGAACTACACACACATCAAATTTCGTGTCAATCAGGTTTTATTTATTAGTTGATCATTATACTTATTTTTTATGCATAATTTTAAATTACAAAAACTAGAAATTTAAACATTTGATTTTCGACATAGCTATTGATCTTTAATTTTTTTTGAAAATTTTGTAAATATGAAGTGCAAGGACCAGATTTGAATTCTTAGCCCAACGGGTAGGGGTGGACTTAGGTCCAAAAAGCCTAAAATAATGAATTTGTAGAGAGTGGGTTGAAAAATTGGGCTTTAATGAATTAGACAGGTGCTCAGGTAGATTCAGATAACAAGAGAATGTAAGCAAACAAGTTTATGCTGAAGAAAATCGTCCTCAGCAAAGTTCGAGGAGATCTGTTCTTATATATTTCTCATAGGTTCGATTACATAGTTAGTTCTTGATGCTACAGTGTTTCCTATGTGTTTTTCTCGATCCCCTTGTCTTGTTGCCTCCTTCTTCTTTTATATTATCTTTCCTTT
Source organism: Quercus suber (assembly GCF_002906115.3). Classification (NCBI taxonomy): domain Eukaryota; kingdom Viridiplantae; phylum Streptophyta; class Magnoliopsida; order Fagales; family Fagaceae; genus Quercus; species Quercus suber. Next base: position 63,206 of record NW_027069920.1, on the reverse strand, counting down.
TTCATCTCCACCTTCCACATGTATGCTAGATGGTTGGTGTTGATACTTGTCCCATCAGCGCCTCCCATAAATCCTCATGTTGTAATTGTAAGATTGAAAACCACTATTCAGGTATCACCTCCACATTAATGCGGCCAGAGAGTTAGTTGCAGAGCATTTAATGCGGTGATAGCAGCTTTCTCCTAAGATATTTCAAGACTTTTCCCTGTTTGACGTCTCTACAATGCTTATCAGCACCAACGAGACTTACTGGAATGTCACCTTGAGCGACAGACAACCTCTTTGGACCTCGGCATTGGTCAGCCGAGGATGCATTTATCCTCGGCCCACCTCTTGAGCCATTATGATCAAAACTAACCTATATTTACTAATACAGTCTTTTCTTAATAAAGATTCATCTTCCTCGGACAACCCCTCATTCTTGGATTGGGCCACAGGCCTGAAAAACAAACAAATGATGAACTCCTAGGCCCAATATCCCTACATGAAGAATATAAGAAGAAAATGTTATCTAATGGTTAATTTGTCAAAATTCACTTCTAATAAAAATGTATTGGGTGGACTAGAGTTGTAGCTGAATTTTGTCTCAGACTCATTCACTAGAGTTTGTGTACTTTGATGAAAACGGTACTTTATCCAATATTAGTTGTAGATCATTGAAAACAATTAATATGTGTAGTTGTTTAGATATATACTGATATTTTTCACAACTGTTAATATAACATATTGTAATTGGTGCATAATAAAAATAATATAAATGGTATATCTAACTAAAAGTAATATTGTTTTAATCACAATAGGTCATGTTGATATTGTATTCCTTCTTCCTAGCATGGGCGGTGCTACAGCCAGCCTAGGGGGTTCATTTGAACCACCCGAGCTAGCCTAAAAAAAGAATACATTATATATAATTTTTTTTGACCCCTAAATAAAAAATTTGAACACCCTAAGCCTAAATTTTGTTTGAACCTAACTGAAATAAGTTTAAATATAACTATTTTTGTTCTACTTTCACAATATTTTCATAATAATTTTACAATAAAAGTTAAGTGGTATGTTGTAATTAGTTTTTATATAGACTCACAACTAACATTACTTTTTTATATATCTTTAACAACTTGTCACCTAGATTTTATTATAAAAGTGTTGCATCAGTAGCATTACTGTTAAAATTGCTTTTTCATTAAACAAAATAAATAAATAAATAAACTCTCTCTCTGGACTATTCCTAGCTCTAACACTATTGACCTCCCCTAAAAAAAAATCCTAAAGCTACCACGGCTTGCTAGCCTTGCTCTCTTAAAAAAGGTGGTTGCTGAAATGGTCGATTTATAATGGAGCAGACTGTTCAAAACAAGGCCCAGTGGATTGCCTATGGTACTTTCAATATTTCTCATGGAGAAACTTCAGCATGTTTCGGAAACATGCAATACCATCTATTTCTCATGACCCAGGTCTTGTTAGCAATCACTCTTCCCCTGAAAACTTTTCGAATATCTGTTATCCTGTCATGTTTTTTTTGGTTTAGCCAGACACACGATCTTGTAGATGTAGCTGGGTCATTGGGTTAAAAAATATAGTTTATCTTCATCTTTTTGTTGCAAAATATAGTTTTGATCTCTCCCATGATTGAGAATATTCCTCTCGTAGGTGTAGTATAAACAAAAAGATTTTGATGTTTTAATTCTTGCCAACCATTTGGAAAAATTCAGAAAGAAATGACAATGAATAATAATAATAAAGAAAGAACATATGTGCCCTAAATATACCATCTCCACCATAATTTTAAGAAAAGATTTATATATATTGTTAAAAAAAAAAAAAAAAAGAGCGTAAAGGGCACACCCACAAAAGAGAAAAACTACATTTTAAAAAAATAAAAATAAAAGAGTAATATGAATTGAAACACCTTATAGCATCTTATTGCTCTTTTTGCCCTTATTTTCCTATTGATTAGGATTTTCTCTTTACTAAAATGCTTTATGTTTTTAAAAAATTTATTTGTAATGTAGGGCGGGCTCAGAGTAACAAGCTAGCTGGCTATTTCATTTTTTTTTTTTTTTAAGCTTCTTTGGATTTTTTTTTTTGAGAAATAAATTTACAATTAAACACACACACATTTAATTATACTCTTTCACCAAGCTTCTTTGGATTAATTGAACTTTTAGATGATAAATTTTAAATAGTCGCATAAGTATATATATATATATATATAAAACAAAATAAATTTGGAGAGGGAGTTGGGGCTAGGGTGGGCTATCTCCCTTGTCCCAAGGTGAATTCGTCTTTGCCCATGTTCCACGTAGTTTTGTAAAGCTTATAAGTAATATTAGGTACCTAATATTTTTTATAATTATTAACATAATCTTATTTTGATTTAAGTAAAATTACTTTAACCGGCATTCATTATTCACAACATTTTTATTATGTACCAATCCAAATTAACAATTGTGAAAAACTTATTGAATACTCATATAGAGATAGTCATCACCAACAGCTGGAAGAAGGTAGTTCCATGATAGTTGTTGAACAGTAAGCCAATTAAAACCTCATTTTATTTTTAATATGTTATGTGTCTTGAAAATTATTTATCTAACTTTTTGCTGATTTTTTTTTTTTTTTTTACTGAAAGTATTGTAGATAAAAAGTAAAAAATAAATAAAATAAATAGGTGATTCACTTGAAACCAGCAAATAATAGGAAAATAGTTAACAAAGCGGCTTATAAATGCATCCCAAAGATTGGACTTGATGATGCTAAAAATATCACCAGTGAGCCGCATAATGCTCGTACACTCAAAACGCCACCTGTACAAAGAAAAGAGAAGACCTCATAGAGAGCACTGGTGTGGTGCCGGCCAAATACCCTCTGAAGGTCAAGTTAGAACCTTTTACAACTCTAGAGTGCTAGAGAGAGTGTTATTATGCGTACCTTGATTTGTGAGGGTATTGAGGCTTTTATAGTAGTAGAGGGTTGACCATCTCTTCCTTGGGCTAGAAGTCCTTTCCTTATAGGAATCCTAATGAGCGTATATTACAGAATCCTTTCCTTATAGCATACTAACATTAAGCGTGGAATACAAGCCATTTCCTTATATATTCATGCGTGGTGATAAAGCCAAGGTTCCACTAACATCGTCAGTTTCAAGATCGTCAGTCTTTAGGATCGTCAGCTTTCCTTATTCCTTCAGCCATAACGGCACCAGCTTCCTGATGGTGCTACCTCCTGAGTGAGCTGACTTTCTTCCTGCCAAGTCCCTGTGCGTTAGTCTTTTGGGTTTTCAGCTTCTCTCATAGTTTACCCCGTCAGCTTAAGCCGTAGAACCTATTCTATAATCAAGGCCAACGGGTTAAATCTGGAGCGCCTTGCGCGCTATAATTTTACTTATTAGTTGCCTCCTACTCCATATCTCCGTCAGTTTAAACTGACGGGTTATGGAGTTGTATTTTTTTCGCTGCTAACTTTCACTTTGGCCAGGAGAGAGGAAATAATTTAAAAGCGATTCCTCAAGCAGTCAGTATTAAATGCTGGGACACGTGGCACATTCTGGTTGGCTTCGCTTCTGGATGAGGGTGTCGCTTCGTCTTCTGTGCATTTTTCCCTTTATATATAACCCACCTCTTCCACTCATTTTTCCTATTTCATTTTCACTGATTCCTAGAGAGAAAACTCGTCACCTTTGCTCCGTCAATCCTCCTACACCGTCGCCTGCATTGCTACTGTCATTTCTAAAATCGTCACCTACTTTTAAGAAGCTAGTAAGTCCTTTTCTTACTTTGTACATGCTTTATTTCAATTAACTTTTCTATAGTGAGGTCATCATCCTAGGTGCTTAGAATAAATCCGTCACTTGTAGGTAGTCAGATGTCAAGTGACGCGTCGAGTGATCAGTCGTCGATCCGCGATGGAGCGGGCTACGACGAGACATTTGGTTCAGGTGATGAATCCAGGAGCTTTTCCTGGTCGTCAGAGAGAGGGACGTTAGCTATTCTCCTGATGAGGACATAGGGAGTCACGGAGACAAAGGTCAGGAGGAGGTAATAGGTGAGGAGGGTGAAGTTGAGGTGGGAGAAGAGAGGAATAGTGACAGAGATGAAAGTGACGAGGAGTCTTGTGAGTGAACTTTAGGAAGCCCTGGAGGTAGCCGTCCCTTCATCCTTTCCGAGGAATGGGCCGTTAATAAATTTTTGCCGAAAATGAGTGGTAAGGTTTTCAAAGAGTTGCGCACTTGTTTCCAAATCCCAGACCACATTCCTATTTGTTTCCCCAGGAAAAATGAAAAATGCTATATGGGGAGAACCGCTGACGTTGGTATGTATGATGCCATGTTCGCCGTGGGGCTTAGACTACTCCTGACGGCCTTACACTGTTAGCTGGCTGATTTTCTGGGGTTGTCCTTTAGCCAGATTGCTCCAAACTCATGGAGGATCTTTATAAGTGCTGAGGTCTTATGAGGTCGTCTGAGTGGAGGACACCGTCAACTTTCTTTAGAGGAATTCTTTTATTGTTATAGAACCCAGCACCTTGCTTCTTCCAATGGGATGTACCATTTTGCCGTCAAGGAGAGGGAGTTGAGATTAGTGTCTAAAATGCCAGGTTCGAATAGAGATTGGAAAAGTAGATACTTTTTTGTTAAAGAGACGGACTGGGTGTGTCGTCAGGAAGAGTAGGGGATGATGCCCCATGGTTGTTTTGATAACACTTGGGCTTTTGCCAGAGACTCAGGTTCTAACCGTCTGCTTCTAACCTCGTCAGTATTTACATATTATTTTTTTGAAGTGTTTTAACGTTGTCAAGTTGTTTCTTCCTCAGCCCACACTTGCCCACTTATAACTGAGGAGCAAAGGGATTTTATTTGTCGGGTTCTGGAGATTCCGTTGGGGGAACGAAAGTGCCGGGACTTAATAACCCTCGACACACTTCACGCATACTGTGGGGGTCTTGAACCGACGCCAGAAGCCTGCAGATTAGAAGAGTTTTCTCATCATCGTGAGCATATATTATTTTGTTTTTTGATTGATTTTTATTTTATTATATATATATATATATATGTAGCCCCGTCACTTCTAGCTCTGGCTGTCACTTTTTATATATGTCTGTTACTTTTGCAGAGATGGAGTCAGCTAAGCAACGGATAAGGGTGGTTGTTGCCTGTCAGAAGGAGGAGAGGAGGGCCAAGGGGGAGTTGACATCTTCGTCAGCTCCCAAAGCTATCGCTAAAGGTTTGTCGAAGAGAAAGACCGATGGGAAAGATGCCCGTCCACACAAGAAGGTGGTCGTCACTCCTGGGGATGAGCCCCCAGAGAAGTCACCCCCTAAATCAGGCCATGGGGTTGGAAAGGGGGTGATGACTCTGTTTGGTTTAGTCCTCGAGGGGCCTCGCTGCCTACTGACGCACAAGGATTATACCGTGGAAGAAGTGGAATCGTTCATAAAGCCAATGGACATAGACCCTTGTGCTTAGTTGGGGACGGAGGATTTGGGAGCGTCAGCTATCTTTGACTTAACACGGGTAAGCTTTCTCCCAGCTACTTTTATTTCTTATTTTTTTTCGTTTATTAACTGACGGTTGTGCTCTTCTTAGGCCTTGGTACGTGTGAAGGCGCTCCAGGACCGGTGTGTGGCCAAGGAGGGTGTTGTCACTCGCGTCAGGAAGCACAACGTCAATTTGTTGAACCAACAGGGTCAGTACAAGGAGGCCACCCATCTCCTGAACGTTGATTTAAAGGAGTGTAGGGAAAAGCTGGAAGAGGCGGGCCGTCAGAGGGAGAAGTTAGAACAAGAACTGACGGTCCTTTGTGAGCAGGTGGAGCAAGCTAGGGCTGACGCGGTTCAAAAGTTTAAAGCGTTAGATTCCTTCATTGATGCTTGTGGTGGATATTACGGCACAAGGTTTGACGATTGCCTTAAATAGGTTGCGTCAGCTTTTCCTGAGTTGGATCTGTCTGGGATCACTATAGATGATGGCCCACCAGTGACACTTTCGAATGACATCGTCAATGTAGAGGGCGACGACCTTGAGGATGCCTCCCCTCCTGATGATAGCGGCGTCGTTTTGGCTCAGCCTGCAGCGAACCCTCCCGTCACTATTCCTATCGTTCTGTGGAAGAGTTAGACGTAGAAAACCCTTCTGCTCAAAAAAGCAAAAAAGACCTCGAGTGACGTTCCTTCTGCCCAGCCATAATTTTGCTTTTTGTAGTTGTTACACTTTGTACCATTTGCAGACAATATGTTTTTTAAGCGCCCTTCAGATTTCTGGGCTTTTATTTGTAATTAAGCTACTTTTGTGATACTCTAGTAGTCGTCGCTTTTGATTATGTGTGTATGGCTATTTTGTTCGTGTGTTTGGTTTTCTTACTTTGTAGACTTTGAGTTTATTTTCTAGCCATAGGCTGGAGTCATCAGCCTGGCTGTGGGTTATTATTTAATAGGTAATGATTGTGGACCATCTATTTTAGTGACGCTGTTAGCTTAGCAAAGCCGTCGTCCCCTTTAAGGGGTTTTTAGTCGTTCCTTTATTCTTGAAGTTGTCCATGTTGATGTTAGGCTTGTTTGGTTTTAAGGGTATATAAATGTCCATTGGCTTCTTGCACTGGACTTATTCCCTATTAAAGTCCTACTTTTTGAGACCGTTACTTCATTGAGTCCGTCATCTTTGAGGAGTCCGTCACCCTGACCATTTATCTTCTAGCCTTGTCCACATTATGGACTTAGGGGAGAAACTTTGTTAAGACCGTCACTTTCATGAGCCCGTCTCTTTTGACGAGTCCGTCACATGGACCGTTAGTTTTATGGCCTTATCCATATTATGGACTTGGTGGAGTTACTTTGTTGAGACCGTCACTTTCATGAGTTCGTCTTTTTTGATGAGTTTGTCACATGGACTTTTAATTTTATGGTCTTGTCCATATTATGGACTTGGTGGAGTTACTTTGTTTTTTGCGAGCTTGTAAATAGAAAACATCAACCTTTCTGAATAAACTTCTCTTATTGCCATGCATTCATAAAAAAGTAGCTCTAAAAAACTTGCCCTTTGGGCTTATTGTAGCAAAAACTAAAAAAAAAAAAAAAAACTTGCCCTTTGGGCTTATTGTAACAAAAACTAAAGTAAATGATAAGTTTGAGGAGTAAAACTATAAATGAAAGGAAGTGTTGTTGTCATCTCTATTGGTAGTACTTTCGCAAGTGTTCCGCATTCTAAGGATGTGGCAGCTTCCGTCCATCTATCGTTTCCAGGTGGTAGGTGTCTTTCCTCTACCACGCCATGATTTAGTAAGGCCCTTCCCAATTTGGGCCGAACTTTCCTTAGGTTGGGTCTCTTGCTGCGCCCATGACTTTCCTTAGAATGAGGTCTCCAACCTGGAAGTCTATGCGTCTAACTCGAGAATTGTAGTGCTTAGTCATGCGGTCCTGGTATCGTGCGAGCCTTTGTTCTGCTGTCACCTTGACTTCGTCTATTAGATCGAGCTGTAGGCATATAACTTCTTCGTTTCTGCTCTCGTCATGGTTGAGCACCCTGTAGCTTGTGAGCTCGACTTCTGCTGGGATGACCGCTTTACTTCTGTATGTTAGCCAGAACGGTGTCTCTCCTGTGGGCGTCCTCGCTGTCATCATGCATGCCCAAAGTATGCTCGGCAGTTCTTCAGGCCATATACCTTTTGCCCCATTGAGCCGAGTCTTGAGAATTTTAAGCAAGGATCGATTCGTGACTTCGACCTGTCCGTTAGCCTAAGAGTGGCGGGGAGGAATAGTGATTTCGTATCCCCAACTGCAAACAAAAGTCCTAGAAGGAGCCGTTGTCGAATTGCTTCCCTTTGTCTGAGATCAAAACCCTGGGGATGCCAAACCTGCATATGATGCATTCCCAAACAAAAATCTGTACATTTTTTTCCCGTAATGGTGGCCAAGGCTTCGACTTCCACCCATTTCGTAAAGTAGTCGATGCTGACCACCAGGAACTTCAGCTATCGTACCGCGGTAGGCAATGGTCCCATAATGTCTAGTCCCCATTGAGCAAACAGCCACGGGGCCGTTATTAAGGTTAACTCCTCGGTTGGTTGCCTAATGATATTGCTGAACCTTTGGCACTTATCGCAAGTCTTGACATAAGCCTCGGCATCCTTCTTCATGGTGGGCCAAAAGTATCCTGCTCGCACTAGCTTGTGCACTAATAATCTCGACCCTGAGTGGTTTCCGCAGATTCCCTCGTGTACCTCTCTCATGACGTAGTCCACTTCTTCAGGACCCAAGCATCTTAGGTACGAGTGGGAGAAACCTCTTTTGCACAGGATGTCTCTTATCAGGACGAACCTCGTTGCTTGGACCTTCAGCTTTCTAGCGGCTTCCTTCTTGTGTGGTAGTACACCATTTTTCAAGCAAGTGACTATCGGCGTGGTCCAATTGCTTTTAGAACCTATTTCCTGCACATTGGTGGAATTTATTAGTGGAGAGAGCTGAACAAAGGAGAGTGTATTATACATAGTGGTCATATGTTCAGCTGAGGGGGCTTTGGCCAAGCGGTCTGCTTGCTCGTTTTCTCCTTGGGGGATTTGTATGATTTTGGCCTTCAGCTCGTTTACCATTTTCTTTACCTGGTCCAGATACTTCTTCATTCTTTCACCCTTACACTCGTAGTCCCCGTTCATCTGGTTGGCAACAATCTGAGAATCGTAGTAAATGACCATGTTCAAGGCTCCTGCCACTTTAGCGAGATCAAGCCCTGCTATTAAAGCTTTGTGCTTCGCTTCATTGTTGGTAGTAGGGAAATCGAAGCGGACCATACACTCAACCGTGTCCCCTTCGGGTGATAATAACACGATGTCGACTTCCCCAACTTGTCTGTTAGATGATCCGTCTACATGTATGCTCCACTGAGAAGACTCTTCTGCCCCCTTGTCCTCGTTATCTGTGAACTCTGCTATGAAATCTATGACGATCTGTCCTTTAATGGCGGTTTGTGGGCGATATTGGATGTCGAACTCGCTCAACTCTATGGCCCATAGTGCCAATTTGTCGGCAGCTTTGGGGTTGCTTATTGCCTGCCGCAAGGGCTTGTCAGTTAGGACGACTACCGTATGGGCTTGAAAATACGGCTTGAGTTTACGTGCCGCTGTAACTAGTGCGAAGGCGAGTTTCTCCATGGGCGGGTATCTTTCTTTGGCATCGCGAAGTACCCAACGGGTGTAATAAACGGGCTTTTGCACTCTTTCTTCCCCTCTGACCAAGGCAGCGCTGACGGCGGCAAGGGAGATAGCCAGATAGAGAAAAAGCTCTTCACCAAGTTGCGAGGGACTTAGTAATGGCAGGGAAGAAAGATAGGCTTTTAACTCCTCAAATGCCTGCTGACACTCGACGGTCCATTCGAAAGATTTCTTCAATGTGCGAAAGAAGGGTAAGCATTTGTTCGTTGCCCTTGATACAAATCTATTCAACGCAGCTATTTTGCCGTTGAGGCTTTGTACTTCCTTCACGTTCTTTGGTGGTGCCATTTCCATTATGGCCCGGATCTTGTCTAGGTTGGCCTCAATGCCTTTATGAGACACCATGAATCCTAGGAATTTTCTTCCCATCACCCCGAAGGCGCATTTTGCGGGATTAAGCTTCATGTTGTAAGAGTGAAGAGTGTCAAACGTTTTCTTGAGGTCCTCAAAGTGATCCTCTTCCCTTCGGCTTTTCACTAGCATTTCTCCCGATCTGCTGTGCGAACATCTTGTTCATAAGCTTTTGATACGTTGCGCTTGCATTTTTTAAACCGAACAACATCACCTTATAACAAAAGAGTCCCTGACTAGTTACAAAGAAAGTTTTCTCCTGATCAGCTTCATGCATTCGAATTTGATTGTAACTAGAGAAAGCATCCATGAAGCTTAACAGCTTGTACTGGGCCATAGAGTCTACTAGATTGTCGACCCGTGGGAAGGGATAGCTGTCTTTAGGGCAAGCTTTGTTCAGATCGGTGAAGTCCACGCACATCCTCTATTTTCTGTTGGATTTCTTGACCATTACAACGTTTGCTAACCAGTTGGGATAGTACACCTCCCTAATAAAGCCTGCCTCTTGTAGCTTACCGACTTCTTCAGCTATCGCTTGGTCTCGCTCTTGGGTGAAGACCCACTTCTTCTGTCAGACGGGTGGACAGGATGGCGACACATTCAATCTATGCATCATGACTGAAGGGTCAATCTCGGGCATATCCTCATGGCTCCAGGCGAACATGTCTTGATTTTTCTTAAGGAAAGTTATGAGTGCTGAGCGAATTGCCGGGCTGGCGAAAGTACCGAGCCTGGTGGTCCTGTCTGTCCTGGAGCTATCGAGGGGTATCTCCTCGAGCCTCTCTACGGGTTCTACTCCCGTCCATTGTTCTTCTATACTTATGGTTTGCAAATGGTCATCCATCTCTAGCATAGCAATGTAGCACTCGCACGCGGTTATCTGGTCCCCTCTCAACTCTCCTACTCCGTATTCAGTGGGGAATTTAATCATCAGGTGATAGGTTGAAGCTATGGCCTTCCAAGGGTTAATGGTAGGTCATCCTATAATGGCATTGTAGGCAGAGGAGCAATCGACCACATGGAACGTAACGTCCTTAGTGATTTGTTGGGGGTATTCTCCAATGGTAACCGGCAATGTGACCGCGCCCGTGGGGTATACTTTAGTTCCGCCAAATCCGATGAGTGGTGCGTTGGTCGGGGTTAGTTACTTTCTGCTGATCCGCATCTATTGGAATGCAGGGTAGTAGAGGATATCCGCAGAGCTCCCGTTGTCGACTAAGACTTGGTACATATTATAATCCCCTACCTGGATGCTAACAACGAGCGCATCGTCATGTGAATGGTGGAGGCGTCGAGCATCTTCTTCCAAGAAGTCGATGAGGGGATTGTCAATTCACGACATCTTCGGAATGACGCCAGTGAATTGAACGTTCTGGACCATTCTAAGATAAGTCTTTTGAGCCATTTTTGATAGGCCACTGGCGGCCGCACCTCCTACAATCATCCTTATGTCTCCTAAGGGCTGTCTTAGACGCTCATTGTCTTGTTGGGGGGCTTGCTCTTAAGGGAGCGGATCTGCCATTTCCTTGCTAACGAACTTCTGCAACTTTCCTTGCCTAATGAGGGCTTTAATTTGCTGTTTCAAGTCGTAACAGTCAGCCGTATCATGTCCGTGGTCGCGGTGGAAGTGACAGTATTTATCTCGGGACCATTTGTTGGGATCTCCCTTCAGCTTTCTAGGGAAAGTTAATCCCCCTCGTCCTTGATTTGCATAAGGACTTGGTTGATTGGAGTGGTTAGTGGGGTGAAGTTTGTGAATCTTCCTATAGAGGGCTTAGACTGCCTATCCTTCCTCCGCTCTCCGATTCTTGCCATCTTTCGTCCTCTTTCCTGTCGAGTATCTTCTTGCCTCTCTTTCTTCTTGGGTTTTTCTTCATAAGCTAATAGAGCGTCTTCGGCATTCATGTACTTGGTGGCCCTGTAAAGCATGTCCGACATAGTTTTTGGGTCATTCTTATACAGTGAAAATAAGAATTTACCCTTTTTTAGGCCATTCGTAAAAGCTGCCACGAGTATTTTGTCGTCGGCCTCATCAATTGAGAGTGCTTCCTTATTGAAGCGGGCTATGTAAGATCTCAACGTTTCATCCTCCCGTTGTTTGATACTCATCAGGCATGCAGTAGACTTCTTGTACCGATGCCCTCCAATAAAGTGCGAAGTGAATTAGGCACTCAGCTCTTTAAAGGTGCTGATGGAGTTGGGTGTCAGCCGACTAAACCAAATTCTCGCTGGGCCCTTCATTGTCGTAGGGAAGGCCCTACACATGATCTCATCTACCACTCCTTGAAGATGCATGGAGGTCTTAAAGGTCTCCAAGTGATCAAGCGAGTCCTTGGCTTCATCGTAGCTCTCAATCTGCGGCATACGAAACTTCTGGGGCAGGGGGAAGGAGTTAACTAAGGTAGTGAACGGCGAATCGGTTTGGTGAACCAAATCGTCGAGGTCGCTAGATACCCACCCCTTAAGGGTGTTCATTATAAGATCCATCCTTTCCTTCATTAATTGCATCTCCGCGACCATGTAAGGTAGGGCTACGTCAAAACCAAAGGGACAGCTGGCCTCCTGTTGTTCCTGCTAGTTCGGAACATTACTGCCTTCGGGTCCTTCCTGGTTCCTTTTCTCAGCACTGGTTCCTTCTTGATCATCTCTCTGGTTGTTCGGTGGTGCATTCTTCTGCCGCAGCTATTCCTCCAGGTCGTGGTTTTGATTGGTGAGGCATTCCATGGCAGTGACAAGAGTTTGAACTTGTCTCTCGAGGGCGATCGTGGGTGGTTCCTCTTCTCAAATGTCATTTGTTGTTGCCCCTGAGCGGGTGAGCACCATGCAACTCTTTTGTCCGGGAAACTATAGTGTGGCTTACGTAAGCTTAAGTGTTTCCCATAGACGGCGCCAACTGATGATGCTAAAAATATCACCAATGAGCCACACAATGCTCGTACACTCAAAACGCCACCTGCACAAAGAAAAAAGAAGACCTAACAGAGAGCACTGGTGTGGTACCGGCCAAATACCCTCTGAAGGTCAAGTTAGAATCTTTTACAACTCTAGAGTGCTAGAGATGGTGTTATTATGTGTACCTTGATTTGTGAGGGTATTGGGGCTTTTATAGTAGTAGAGGGTTGACCATCTCTTCCTTGGGCTAGAAGTTCTTTCCTTATTGGAATCCTAATGAGCGTATATTACAGAATCCTTTCCTTATAGGACACTAACATTAAGCGTGGAATACAAGCCATTTCCTTATATACTCATGCATCGTGATAAAGCCAAGGATCCACTAAGTCCGTCAGTTTCAGGATCGTTAGTCTTCAGGACTGTCAGCTATCCTTATTCCTTTAGCCATAACGGCGCTAGCTTCTTGATGGTGCTACCTCCTGAGCGAGCTGACTTTCTTCCGGCCAAGTCCCTGTCCGTCAGTCTTTTGGGTCTTCAGCTTCTCTCATAGTTTACCATGTCAGCTTAAGCCGTATAACCTATTCTATAATCAAGGCCGACCAGTTAAATCCGGAGCGCCTTGCGCGCTATAATTTTACTTATCAGGACTTGACATTATTTGTTTTTGTTTTTGTTTTTTGTTTTTTGTTTTTGTTTTGTTTTTTTGTTTTTTTGTTTTTTTTTTGGCTAATAAGGATTAGCATATGTCATGATAGGATTTGACATTAAATGCCTTGTTTGTTTTGACATTAACATTTTTTTGGAAAATGAATCATTTTCCTAGAAATTAAATTAGCTCATTTTCCTATATTGGGTAGCAACCTTAAAATGTGTTGGACAATTATCGCTTGACTTTCCTCATTTAACTTTGAGTAAGATATGATTGTTTTCTTTATTGGGCAAGATTTATGTACAGTATTTAGGGGCTATTCCTTAGGTTTTTCTCTTAAAATTTTGTCATGTGGATTTTTTCTCATGAGATGGAAGTGTATTTTTTAGTTAAGTAGCCACATGATTGAATTTTAAGAGAAGAACCTGAGGAATAGTACCTAAGGTACTATATCTAAGTTTTGTCCTTCTTTATTTAGTGGAAAACAACTTTACTTCATGCCAAGCTAAATAAGGAAAGTTAAGAAATAGTTTTCTTATGACCATCTTTTTTAAAAATTTATTCTAATACTACCAAATACAAATACAAAAAAAACAAAAAAAAAAACAAAAAATTATCTCACATAAGCTATTTTATTAAAGCAAAGGGCAATTGTTGAATTTTTTGAACGATAGGATTTGTCTCAATTTTGTCCATGTCATTAGGATTTTCATTAAAATTATGGAGACATTATTAAGTTTTAACTTTTAACGTAGCCAAAGGCCTTGTAGTTGAAATGGTACCTCCCCATGCACAAAGTGCTTGGGGGTCTAGGGGAGAAAGGGTTCAAGCTGCGGCGTTAGCAGCATGTTGTAATTATTTCTCAAAAAAAAATAAATTTAAACGTTTAAGATTTCAGAGGACATGCAATTTCATTATATTTGAGGGTGGATTAAGGGCATTTAAAATTCACATGGCTTCTCCACACAAAAAAGAAAAAAAAAAGGAAAGAAAAGCAAGCGTGGATACTCAAATTGAATTAACATGTTAAATCATTTAAATAAGTCATATAATTATTAATTAAATAAAGGTTTTGTTAATGTGTTTTCTTAAGATATTTGTTAATGGACTATTTTAGGACAGTTTTAATACCATTTTTATAGAAAATGTAAAAAACTATATAAAAAAAAAACAATTGCTTTTTTATTTCCTCATAAAAAATTTCTAAAAAAATTTCATAAGCCAATCTTTTTAAGGCAACTGTTAAATTTTCCTAGTAAATAATATGATTAAAATTACATGTATTTTCTCAAAAAAAAAAAAATTACATGTAAATATTCATTTGAATTGCGTTTGGGTTTTGATGATCAACTGGCTTTTTGTTTAAATTTCTATTGTTCGTGGGTCCGCAACAAAGAAGCTTATTTGTAGCTTATTTCTTCATTCATTAGGTATTGTTTTTGGTAAAATACCACTCTTATAGGTCTTACCTTTTGCTTTTTCAACATTAAAGAAAGTGAAAATTACAACTTAGCCACATATGATTTGATCAAAATTTAAGTTCAACTTGTGGTTTGAAATTTAACATTTTACCCACCTAAGGTTTTACCAAAATTTTTGTCTACTTATGGTTTGAAATCCCATAATGCAAGTATTCCACTTGATTCGTTTTGATCTTATTTAATATTATATTTTTATGTTTTTTGCGTTTTTAGAAGAGAAAGATATAAAAGTAGAGCAAAATTACATATTTAGCCATGTTTTTAACTTATGTGGGTTACGAAATTCTAACTAATTTAACCACAAGTATGTAAAGTGTCAAATTTCAAATTTCAAATCACAGCTAGATAACTTAAATTTCGGCCAAACCACAAATGGATAAGTTGTAATTTGCCCTTAAATAAACTAGATAAATGTACAAAAGTTATATAAAGAAAGTTAAAAATAGTTTTTCTATGAATATTTTTTTTAAAAAAATTTATTATAGTACTACCAAATAGAGAGAAATACAAAAAATTATCTCACATAAGGTATTATATTGAAAAAAAAGGAGCGTATTTGTTGATTTTTTTTTTTGGGAGAAAGAAATCAAGTACTTTTATTAATGTAAATGAGTTACATCCGAATACAAAATCAAAACAATATGAGATGGTACATCCTCCATCCATACTTGGAAATCTGGTATGCTTATAGCATGTTTTGCCAGATTATGAGCTATACTATTGTCGTTTCTCTTTACATGAGAATACAACACTCTTTGAAAATGATTTGAGTAAACTTTCACATCCTCCACCTGCAAACCCCATGGGCTTAGGTTATGCTCTTGTGACTTCAAAGCTTGAATCAAACCAAGAGCATCTCCTTCTAGTATTACCCTTTGGAACCCCAACTTATGAGCGAACATCAAAGCTTTCCAAGCAGCCAATGTTTCTGTCTCCTCTGCCTTATATGCCTAAGTTAACTTCTCTGAACATGAAGCTGAAATAGCCCCATTGTTGTCCCGTATCACAACTCCAACACTTGATTTATTTAACTCACCAAAGACCGCTCCATCGAAGTTCACTTTCACAAAATCAGCTTGTGGAGCTTGCCATTTATTACCTCCAAAATTGTTGCTTCTTACCTGCATACCTGAAGCTTATGTGGTTGCTCTAAAGTGCGCCAACAATTCTGTTGACTGTGCAGCAACTTGCTGTAGCGGACTAGCTTAAAGATTGAGCCTCACCTTATTTCTCTGATTCCAAATAGTACAAGCCGTATATGCTAGCAGCTCGAATGATTTTCCTTTCTCAATCATCCATGACAGCAGCTCCTTGACACATGTAAATTCAATTTCACCCCTGAACCCCCACATTTCCTGATCAGCCCACACAACATCCAACTCTGGACAAGACCATAAAGCATGCACTGAATCCTCTACAACCCTTTTACAGCTCTCACAGATCGGGTCCTCCAAGATTTTCCTTCGCATCAAAGCTTGTTTGGTTGGAAGTACATTACGGCAAGCTTTCCAAAGGAAATTTTTTATCCTTGGAGGGGCTTACATCTGCCATACTTCCTTCCAAACACACTTATGACAGATTGGAGCTCAAATTGCAGCTTCTCTTCTTCTTTAAGGAATCTATAACCTGACTTACATGTGTAATTTCTTGGGGTAGTGTACGGCCAATACAAGGAGTCTTCTGTCACATGTTGATTAAGGGGAATTTTCTTTATCAACTTAGCATCCTCCTCCACAAATAAACCATCCACCAATTACTCATTCCACCTTCTTGTGCTTGGGTCAATAAGTGAGTCAATGTTATGATTTTCAAAACTCTCGAATGGGCAAATAGGCTGAAGCGTTGGGTGTTTCCTTGCCAGCCAATGATGTTGCCAAATATTTATTTTTTCTTCACTCCCTACCTTCTGTAAGGCACCCCTTTGAATGATATCTCTTCCTCTAAGTATACTCTTCCATGCATAAGATCCCATCCTTGAGTTGGCAGCCTCCAAAAGTGATGAATTGGGAAAGAAACGAGCTCTAAACACTTTATAAAACAATGAGGTTTTATTATTCAAGAGTTGCCATTCTTGCTTTATTAGAAGGGAATCATTGAACATAGCAAGGTCTTGAAAGCCCATACCTCCAATAGTCTTAGATTTTGTCATCTTTTCCCATTTAACCCAATGGATTTTCCTACGATCATCCCTTTGGCCCCACCAAAATCTTTTGATTAGAACCTCAATTTCATTGCAAAAACTCACCGGCAATTTGAAACATCCCATAGTGTAAGTGGGGATGGTTTGTATGACCGCTTTTAAGAGCAGTTGCCTTCTGGCTTGTGAAAGTAATTTTGCTTCCCACCCTTGAAGTTTTCACCAAACCTTTTCCTTGATGTAGTTTAAACTTTCTTTTTTCCCCCTTCCAACTAAGGAGGGCAGCCCAAGGTATTTTTCATAGTGTAAGATTTTTGGAACACCTATGGCTACCTTGATTCCATGCTTCACCTCCTCCGGAGTGGACTTGCTAAAGAACAAGGAGGTTTTGCTCCTATTCATTTTTTGACCCGAGGCTTCTTCATACTGTTTTAGTATCTCCAAGACATTCTCACACTCCTCCATTGTGGCCCTGCAAAAAATAAGACTATCATCTGCAAAAAGTAGATGCGTTAGTTTTGGACCCCTCCTACAAAGAGAATAGCCATGGATATCACCTTGTAACTCCGCATTTTTAATTAGACCATTCAGCCCTTCTGTACAAAGAAGGAATAGGAAGGGGGAAAGTGGGTTGCCCTGCCTAATCCCCTTTGTAGGAAATATCATCCCACATGGTTCACCATTTACCAAGACTGAATATGATACTGTTTTCACACAACCCATTACAAGATTTATCCATCTCTCCCTAAAACCCATCTTTCTCATTATCCCCTCTAAATAATACCACTCCACCCGATCATACGCCTTACTCATGTTTAGTTTTAGTGCCATATAACCATAGTTACCCCTTTTATAGTTTTGTAAACTATGCAAAGTCTCAAAGGCCATTAGAATATTATCAAAAATTAATCTACCCTTGGTGAAGGCTGATTGGTGTTCTGTGATAATGGATGAGAGTAATTTTTTGAGGCGATTTGTAAGAACTTTGGAATAAATTTTGTAAAGGACATTACATAGGCTGATAGGGCGAAATTGGTGAGCATATTCAGGAGAGTTTATTTTTGAAACAAGAGTGATAAAAGTATGGTTTAGGGGATTAGGTATAATACCTAAGTTCAACCATGACAAGATGGAAGAAGTGACATCATGATTTACTGTGCTCCAAAAATGGTGGTAGAATAGTGGGGGCATGCCATTCGGACCAGGTGCCTTGAGAGGCGCCATTTCTTTGAGGGTAGTAGCTACTTCACTTGCTTCAAACTCTCGACATAGACTTTCATTCATCTCCTCATAAATCACTGTAAGCACATAATCTAAGATGCTTGTGGAGACCCTCCCATCCGTTGAGGTAAAAAGAGACTTGTAATAGTTCAACATAACTTCCCCAATATCCTCTTGGCTAGTTTTCCACACACCCCCCATATCCCTAATACCTTCCATTGAGTTTTTCTTGAATCTCTTTGTGGCATAACTATGAAAATATTTGGAATTTTTGTCCCCTCGATTTACCCATAGAATTCGTGATCGTTGAGCCCACATCGTAGCTTCCCTATCTTGCAACACCTCAATCTCCTTTTTAATTTGTCTCACCCTACAATTGTTCCCACTAACAATGCCTGCCCTCTCTTCTTTAGCTAGCTCCTTTTTCAACTGACTAAATTCCAATTTCACACTCCCAAAAACATTTTTTCCCATTGCCCCAATTCCTCCCCACACTTCTCCACTTTTCTTAGTCTATCACCCTTTACTCCGATTTCACTCCCACTACCCCAAGCCAAAACTACCACTTCCTCACAACTGGAATTTGAGAGCCACATCTGTTCGAACCAAAATTTTTTTCCCCCGGTTAGGTATATTCACACCCAATAGTGATACAAGAATTGGAACATGATCCGATGAATTACATGACAAATGGAACACCCTTGAACCTCCAAACTTCATAAACCAACTATTATTGACTAAACACCTATCAAGCCTCTCCCAAATTGAAACTCCATTTTCAAAGTGTTTGCTCCAAGTATACTTGGATCCCTCAAATCCTAAGTCCATGAACCCACATTCATTAATCACCTCCCTAAATTGTTGCGTTTGATTATGAGGCCTTCTAGCAGCCCCAATTTACTTCTCTTGCCTGATAATTTCATTAAAGTCCCTGTTACAAAGCCATGGCTTCTCAGGTCTTGAGTTCAAAGCCCTAAGCTTATTCCATGCTTCTTGACATCTCGCTGTTTCCAGTTCACCATAAAAACCCGTTAATCTCCACTCATTCTCTGTATCTTTATCAATCACTGCATCAATGTAGTATCTATCTAAACCTTCCACTTTTAATTAATAGTTGCTTTCCAATAAAGAACTAGTCCTCCACCTCTGCTCTCTTGGAACAACCCATCTATGATCAAAACCAATACTCCTTTGAACAAATTCTAGCCTTGCATCATTTGTAAGCGTCTCGGCTAAAAATATTACAGAGGGATCTTTTGCCCATATGATTTCCACGAGCTCCCTCCCTGCATGCAGGTTCTCAAGCTCGCGATAGCTCCATGCTAAACAACTCATTGCTCTAGGCGGGGCTAAACATTAGCTCCCACCTTTTCCAAGGTTTTGTTTTCTCCATTAAGGGCTGCTTGAAACAGCTTTGCTGAAAATTCACACTGATCTTCCTTGGTTTCAACCATTCTCTTCTTCCTGTGTGACTGAAAACTTGCTGCCATGTTGCCTTTAGGCTTCTTCCTTTCTTTGCGTTTCCAGGTAGCTGAAACACGTGCAGTTGGTGAGCCATGAACCCTGTTTTCCTTGGCAGCACGTGACTTATTAAGTTTTGAAGGCTCACTTAAGTTGTCACGTGCATTAGGGTTTTTTGATACATTCCTTCCCGTTCCTAATAGCTTAGTTGCCCCAAATTCCTAAGCCAAACTCAATTCACGTTGCTTACCTCACCAGCAGTTTCAGTTTCCTTAGGAGTCTCAGTAATTATCTCATTAATCCTGTTTTGACTGACTGAATCTTCCCTAATAATCCCATCCCCTTCATTACGCCTTAATGAGACATTTATTTCCTCAACTTCAATGCTGACATTATTGCTAGCCGTTACTCCTTGTGGTTGCTCCGGTGCTCTTCCTCTACCTGAGTCGACACTCTGGCTTGAGTCAGAATTCCCTGGTGTACCTGAAAACCTCTTCTTCTTCTCGGCATAGAATCCGGGGACTAGAATTGTACTTCTTCTTGCAGCAAAAAACGTGGAGCTCTCAAGTATGGACCAAATTCACGTTGCTCTGGATTGAGTGTTCCTTCACTGTTAATCCATAACTCATAATCTCTGTCATCGTGAGTGAGGTGTCCACACCAGTAGCACATATTCGGCAACCTCTCGTACTTGAACGATATCCACACTTGCTTACCTCCCTCACCTACTAAAATCAATCTACCACGACACAATGGTAATGACAGATCAATAATGGAGGCCTGAATTCGAATAAAATGCCCACCATCAAATATTTTCAGATCTGTCGGCGCGAAAACCTCCCCCAAGACATTACCAATTTTTTTCGCAGCCTCTACTGTCATAAACTTCATGGGAATTCCATGCAGTTGGACCCATAATTTGGTCTTCTCAAACCTTATATCTGTAGTGAGGATTCGCTCTCATATCGGCTCATCACTACCAAGTGTTTATCAAAAGTCCATGGCTTTCCCTCTAAAATTCTGTCCACATCCTCACTACTATTGAAGGAGAAAAGAAATTTGTGATCTCCAAAACTCTGAATTTTGAAACCGTTCTTTGTTCTCCATAGCGAGTTAAACGTCTTCGCTATGACCTCCATGTTAATGGCTCGCTTAGTCAGAAATTTTGCAGCAATAGAAAACTTCTCATTACTCTCATCGTCAAGCAAACAGCACCCTAGACCCTTTCTATCTGACAGCGTAAGCTTGTTCCACGACTGAGCCAAATCGTCCATTCTCACACTCACACAAACTGTTTCCCACACCCCAAAAAAGAACCCAACAAGCCTAGAAGCAACAGTGTTACTCCTAGGATACTCAGCACCTTCTTCAAAGGGACACCCAAATTCTACTGTGAAAGAGAAGTTAGAGAGAAGACCCAACTTCTATGTTACAGAGAAACTTCAAAAAATTGATATACGTTAGTTGAATTTTTTGAACAATAGGATTTGTCTCAATTTTGTCCATGTTATTAGGGTTTTCATTAGAATTATGGAGACATTATTAAGTTTTAACTTTTAACGTTTAAGATTTTAGAGGACATTGTAATTTCATTATATTTAAGGGTGGATTAAGGGCAATTAAAATACACGTGGCTTCTCCACACAAAAAAGAAAAAAAGAAAAGAAAAGTAAGCGTGAATACTCAAATTGAATTAACTTGTTAAATCATTTAAATAAGTCCTATAATATTAATTAAATAAAGGTTTTGTTAACGAGTTTTCTTAAGACATTTGCTAATGGATTATTTTGGGACAGTTTTAAATTTTAATACAATTTTTATGAAAAATGCAAAAATCTATATTAAAAAAAAAATCAATTGCTTTTTTATTTTTTCATAAAAAAATTTCATAAACCAATCTTTTTAAGGCAACTGTTAAATTTTCCTAGTAAATAATATGATTAAAATTACATGTATTTTCTCAAAAAAAAAAAAAATTACATGTAAATATTCATTTGAGTTGCGTTTGGGTTTTGACGATCAGCTGGCTTTTTGTTTAAATTTTCTATTGTTCGTGGGTCCGCAACAAAGAAGCTTATTTGTAGCTTATTTCTTCTTATACGTTAGGTATTGGTTTTGGTAAAAAAGCACTCTTTGTAGGTCCCGCCTTTTTCTTTTTCAACATTATATAAAAGGAAAATTACATTTTAACCATTTGTGATTTGAAAAAAATTTAAGTTGTTGATTTGTGATTTGAAATTTGACACTTTACTTACTTAAGGTTTTACCAAAATTTTTGCCTACCTATAGTTTGAAATCTTATGATGCAAGTGTTCCACTTGATTCGTTTTGATCTTATTTTTTTTTTATATTTTATTTTTTTATTTTTTGTGTGTTTTTAAAGGAGAGAGACATAAAAGTAGAGTGAAATTACGTATTTAGCCATGTTTTTAACATATGTAGGTTACGAAATTCTAACTAAGTTAACAACATGAATGTAAAGTGTTAAATTTCAAACCAAAGGTAAGTAATTTAAATTTCGGCCAAACTATAAATTGATAAGTTGTAATTTGCCCTTAAATAAACTAGATAAATGTACAAAAGTTTTCCTTCACTATTTACAGGTATTGTTAAAGAAAGACGTTAATGGGTGCTTTTAGAGAAATTGTTAATAAATCATATTAAGAAAGTTTTTAGCACTACTTTTATGGAAAATAGTTTCTAAACCAATGTTTTTAGAGCATCCATTAACTATTTCTTATTATTAAAACAAATCATATAACTTAGTATTAAATAGATCATAAAATTAAAAATATATGTTAATGGTTTTATTAATCACCAGTTAAAAAAAATTTCTTTCAAACCAATTTAAGCATACAATTTTCCATTGAGAGAAATTTTCTTTAGATCCAGAAAATAATTCTATTCATTAAAAAATATAAAAATAAAAGTCGATTGAGAACAAGGCACGAGTTGTTTATGCCATTAGTACCTCCTAACCGTTACATGGAAAAGGCAAAAGATTGAGTAAATAGCTGTAACAGAAGCAGTGAAGCATCTGAGTGCAGTAGTACTTAGCTTAGCTGGGCTCCAAGAAAGGAGTATAATCTTTGCACTCCTCCTAGGCAACACTGCAGTGAAGAGCAAGGGACATAAAGACTATATAGGCACTAGTACTGAAGTTTTAAACACAAACACCAACAAAGGCCAAGCAAAAAAAAAAAAAAAACACCATGATCTTCTTCCACACCAACCCCATCACCATTTTTCTCTTTCTCACTTCTCTCATTCTCTCATCCCACCCCTACAACTTCTCTGCAGCTTCTGATTCTGAAGTGGGTATGTTTTCTCCTTCTCTATCATATAGCTACTTTTTTTTTTTTTTTTTTAGTTATGACTTATGAGCAATGCAAACATATAATTGTGTCACTTCATCTTCAAGGTTTCTTATAAGGATTTTGCTGGTTTTTACTAGTTTATTTTTTAGATTTGAAGAATGGTTTCTTTCAATCGTCAGCATAGACACATACAAAGACAAAAATCCAACCTTTTCTTTTTGGTGAAAGTTCTTTGATCAAATCACATTTTGATTAATGATGGCACTGTGATCAACACATTCTGGCAATTGCATGTATGCCAGATTACATTATACTCTTCTCTTTTCTTTAATGTTGATGAAAGTTAGTTTTTTTTTTTTTTTCTTCTTCCGAAATTCTGATTCAAATGTCTTATTTGCTTGGATCACATTATCAGAAAGTACTATTTTAAATAACTCTCATGAAATCCGATTTTCCAGACAATGTAAAGTATGCACTCAATTGTATTTCTTACCAAATAACAATTAATCTGATTATGACAAATCCTCCTTGTCTAGGATTTTCACTAAAACCGGTCAACTTTTTTAATTGTTGATTACTTAGGCTATCGATTAAGACAGTTGTCTCCTTGATTATTGCAATCTAAATATGAATGTGATTGAACTTTTTAAGCTACTCAGATCAGATGCAAATTATTTTAATAAAAAAAAGATGAATTTGTTTATACAGTAATTAGTACCTTTGGCAAAGCTACTTATGGCACTTCATTTGAGATATTTAATGCAAGAACGAGTAAATACATTAGTCATAAAGCAAAGGAAACTGTACAAAAACTAGCGGGTGATGGAGACAATGTTACAGAATCAATTTTCCTCTAAGTGCTGGTTCACTTTAAGTTAATGTGTATGTTTTGTTTTTACCAAGGAGAATTTGATTTTTGCTTTGTTCTTTTTCCAGGGATTTGAGGCAATGCAAGGCCAACTCAGCGATCGAGTGAAATAGCAGTTGAGTTTTACACACCAAAAGAGAATGGAGGTTCTACTTAGGTTTCTATAATTTGAAAATAAAATTAATACTTGAAGAACCACATAACTGCATTATCTCCAAAATAAGAGATTTTTATACACACCAACTAGAACACCTTCCCTGTGTTAAGGGATTTTTATTCTCAATACAAAGAACTTGTTATGCACATGTTCAGCAGGTAAAAGATATAAACATCCAAGAAGTGACATTTCTGGTTTGTTTTTAAGTTAATGCTACACCATTTGAAATATGACATTAGGAGCAGTTTACCATGTGGTTCATACATACATCGTTACCATTCATCATTCCCTCGAATGGATTCTTCATGGTTGTTTGTTTGGAGGTGTGTCTTGTTAAAGAGTGACGAAACAGGCGCAGAATATGGACATGCAATATTGTGGCAATTCTTGTAGTGCCAAGCATTGCCCTTTAAAATTGGGTTATAGTGTTTTCTTGTTTGTAATTGCTAATAACACAAAAACTGAGGCAATAATGTAAAATGCTTGTCAACAGAAGGGCATTCATATGGGATTAAGCACAGAAGAATGCTTTTTACTAATGTTTGGGTCAACTATNAGTTTTTTTTTTTTTTTCTTCTTCCGAAATTCTGATTCAAATGTCTTATTTGCTTGGATCACATTATCAGAAAGTACTATTTTAAATAACTCTCATGAAATCCGATTTTCCAGACAATGTAAAGTATGCACTCAATTGTATTTCTTACCAAATAACAATTAATCTGATTATGACAAATCCTCCTTGTCTAGGATTTTCACTAAAACCGGTCAACTTTTTTAATTGTTGATTACTTAGGCTATCGATTAAGACAGTTGTCTCCTTGATTATTGCAATCTAAATATGAATGTGATTGAACTTTTTAAGCTACTCAGATCAGATGCAAATTATTTTAATAAAAAAAAGATGAATTTGTTTATACAGTAATTAGTACCGTAGTGACACCACTGTCACATACACAGTTATTTAATTATTATATATATATATATAAATGTTCTGTTCTTGCTTTGTAATTTTTATTTTTATTTTTTCGGTTTATGCTTGAGAATAAAGTAAGTTTTAGCTTCTTTCCTTCTCGTTACATCGGGTTCCAAGTGATAAGAAAAAAACAAGGAAACAATGTTAGAATATTAGCTTTGTTTCAGCACTTTCTGAAAGAAAGTCAAACTTTTTATCTTTCCAATGTTATTCTACTTGTCCTAGGATTGCCTGCTCTTCTTTTCTTTATGTCTGAGAAAATAAGATTCTCTCTCTCTCTCTCTCTCTCTCTCTCCACATTTTCACTTCACTTTCTTTGTAAGATTTTATCTTTAAAGATACGGATGCATTTGGATGTTGGTCATTTGCATGACAATGGAATATAACATTTTGCTTCACCTAGTAATGGAAGGACTATTGAATTCACTATATGTTAGCAAATGGCACTGTTATTAGTACTTATCAACCATCCTATTTAGGATATGGGAGAATAACAATTGGCGAGTGCTGCATTCAGAAAGGATAAATAATTTTCCTTCAAAATGATATGGAAGATAAAATGGGAAGTCTAAACACACTTGTGTTTTGTAACCAGTTTGAGCCAGAGTGTAGTGATGTAAAATCATAATATTCAGATCATGATTACTTCAATCACTGTATTTGAACAATCTTTTCATGCCTTACAGATGATGAAATCCCATTTACTTACACTGAAGGAACTGGTAAAGGGCCAAAGAAATGGGGCCAAATCGATCCACATTGGAAAGCTTGTGGTAATGGGAAAATGCAATCTCCTATTGATCTTCTGAACAGAAGGGTGCAGGTTTTTCCTAGCCTGGGGAAATTAAAAAGGGATTACCAACCAGCTCCGGCTGTTGTGAAGAACAGAGGACATGACATTACGGTAAGCTGCCAGCCTGCCACTGAAGCAATACTTTGTTATCCTTTTTTCATGGTTGTGATTTTTATTATGTACCAATTCGGTTGATGCTTGCAAGCTTAATCTAATGAATGCTTGAGTTGCATACCCCCAACTTGGACCATTAGGAACCAGGACAGGTTAATCATTATGATTAACCTATTCTGTTTATAGCAACATGCATCACATGGACAAATTATATGATCCTTCTAAATCCTAAGCTTTAACTCCTTAAAGATGTAATAAACACACTTGTATGTGTGTGCGCATGTACACACACATAAATATATTCTGATGACAGTTTTGTAGTAGTCATGATAAAACATTTCCATATAAATGGGTAATAGATGTACTAAATCAGATGAAAACTATTGATTAATTTATTATCTGAAACGGATGTTTCATCAGGTGATGTGGAAAGGGGATGCCGGAAAAATTAACATAAATGGGACTGACTACAAGCTGTTACAATTTCATTGGCATTCACCATCTGAGCACACATTCAATGGATCAAGGTTTTTGTTTGCCTTCATTTTTTTTTTTTTTGATGGGCTAATTGATTTTTGAACAACCCAGTCCATACATTGCTTTTGTACCCATACAAAATTCTAATCTTCTATTTTCAGGTATGACTTGGAGCTCCACATAGTTCATCTAAGCTCTAGTGGAGAGATAGCTGTTGTTGGAATTGTTTACAAATATGGCCGCCCTGATCCCTTACTTTCAAAGGTATTTTGGTGGTTTTCTATTCATTTGCTCTTTGAGATCCATTAATGCATATGAATGTGTGCACTATTTACAGTAATGCATCACATTTTTTTATTCAATCCATAGTTAGGAGATGGATGTTATTGGAACTATTATTTGGCCCCGGGCCCTTCCTTTCAATATAATATTTAGATGATTTTCTCTTTCTGACTCTCTCACACACACATGCATATAGACTTGCATATATTTTCGCACATAAGTATTATTCAGATAAATGCATACTTTTATATATTAAATGCACATAAAAAAATTACATGCATGCATAATCTTTTTAAGCTGTCAATATAGTAATGAACATAGAGCTCAACACATAATTTAGGGACTTAACATGACAAATAATGCCAAGAATTTCAATTTTGAAAAATTCATTTGTGTATTGTAATATCTGCTTGACATTTTCACTACACTTGAATCGTTAGAACAGTAGTATTCTTCATGAATTTATCAAAATCTTAGTTTTAAGTGTGATTATTTCTTCCTACAAATTTTCTTGATTATTGATTTCTTTATGCCCTTCCCCCTTTTTCTGAAGCTGTTCCACCACATAAAGTCAGTTGGAAAAGAAGAGAGAGATTTGGGGATCTTTAACCCAGGAGCTATTAAGTTTGGGAGCAGAAAGTATTACAGATACATTGGTTCTCTTACAGTTCCTCCCTGCACTGAGGGTGTCATTTGGACAATAGTCAAGAAGGTCCTTCACTAAGCACCCAATTTTCTTGACCAATAAATGCAATATTGGTTTTGTTTTCTTTTTCTTTACTCCACATATGCACTTTCCAACATACAACTTCTCTTTTATAGGTAAGGACAGTTTCAAGAGAGCAAGTGAGAGCATTAAGGGAAGCTAAAAGAACTTGTTATGCACATGTTCAGCAGGTAAAAGAAATAAACATCCAAGAAGTGACATTTCTGGTTTGTTTTTAAGTTAATGCTACACCATTTGAAATATGACATTAGGAGCAGTTTACCATGTGGTTCATACATACATCGTTACCATTCATCATTCCCTCGAATGGATTTCTTCATGGTTGTTTGTTTGGAGGTGTATCTTGTTAAAGAGTGACAAAACAAGCGCAGAATATGGACATGCAATATTGTGGCAATCCATGGAGTGCCAAGCATTGCCCTTTAAAATTTGGTTAAAGTGTTTTCTTGTTTGTAATTGCTAATAACACAAAAACTGAGGCAATAATGTAAATTGCTTGTCAACAAAAGGGCATTCATATGGGATTAAGCACAGAAGAATGCTTTTTACAAATGTTTGGGTCAACTATCAATCCTCGATATTGTCTTATTAATATGACTTTAAGGGCTTTTATTAGGATAAAATTTAGCTACAAAATTGATTGTAGCCTAAAGTTACAACTTTGATCAATAAAATAAATAATATTACATATTTTGAAAATTTAACCGTTAAATTGCATATTTTTTACATTTTAATACACATGTCAAATTTTATATTAATTGGATATTATATACTATAAGCTTATATTTTATGCATAATTTTAAAATACAAAAACTAGCAATTTAAATAATTTATTGATGGCATAACTATAGATCTTTAATTTTCTAGAAATTTTGCAAGCATAGAGAATATAAGAAGAATATGTAATCCAATAGTGAAATTCTCAAAATTCACGAGTAATAAAAAGATATTAAGTAAGGTTATAGTTTTATGTTACAACAAATTTTGTAGCTAAATTTTGTCATTTTTATTAACTTACATGTATTTTTTCATATCCACTTTTATATTTTAAATGCGGGATATTTTTTCCACTTTTTAAAATGTGTACATTTTTGTATCAATCGTAGACATGTAAAACAATGAAGGTAAAAGTGTTAAAGTCTTTTATCCCTGGTCCATGTTGGAACTAAGGAAGAAAAAACTTCTTAAACCTGTGACTAAAAACATTTCGTAATCCAAAGATTGATTCCATAGCTCATTGTTTAGTAGCTGAATAACTTGAATGGGAAAACATACAGATTGAGAAGCTTGTCAACAAAACATTTACACATGAACATCATTGTGATATGGGTAATACTTGTACAGACAAATTGTTTTACACAATTTTATACACAATCCAAAAGCAACTAAAACGATGACTTAAAGTAAGAAGTTTTATAGAAAGAATGCTTATAGAATCTATACTCAATTAAAAATATATATTAAAATAATGTCTCAGAAAATGTGAGCAATAATTTTTTTTCAAAAAAGAGTCAAAAATTTTAGTTATATATATATATATATATATATATGTATATGTATTAGTCGATGTCCCTGTGATAAGCGTGTACAATTCATTTTGAAAATTTTAACAAGAAATTATTTATATGGCTCATATATAATACTCATTATATGTTATAATAATTTGGGAATTAATATTTAGACACGAAATAAGTTTTTTCAATGCATTTGAAATAAATCATTTATCAAAATGGAATATATCATTCTTTATATCCCAAAAATGATATTTGATTGATTATATACTAGATTTTACAACAATTATCATTTTAATTTGAAAATCAAACAATCATTTCAAAAAATTATTATTATTATTATTATTTGTTGCAAAATATAGTAGTTTTGATAATGATCATCACTACAAGAAAATTGAGCTATTGCGGCGGGTTTTTTGCGGCAATTGCGAAAATTGCTGCTATATATCACATATTGTGGCGCTTTTTTGGCCCGCCCTTGTAAATGATATATATTGTGGCGTTTCATTGGACCAACGCAATATATCAAGCCTTTTGTGGCGTACTACAGCGGCGCTATATAAACCACCGCAATATATGTGTTATGGTGGCGTTAGAATTAGCTATAGCGGTGCTCCATAAACTCGCTGCAGTAAATATACCATTTTGCGGCATACTAAAGCAGCGGTATATAAAAACATTGTAATATATATATTTTTGGCGGGCTTTGATTTAGTTATAGCGGTGGTATTATCAAACTGCCACAGTATGTCTTTTTGCAGCATTTTTTAGTTATAGTGGCGGTTTAAGCGATCGTTGCAATAAACCTGTTAATTGCCCAAAAGTCCAATTTTTTTCTCCCTTTTTTTTTGTTTTTTTTTGTTTTCCTTTCCCTCACATAAATCTATCAATTTAGACCCCAACCTTTTCATTTCTCAACCGTTTGTCTCCCTCTAAAAAAAACTCTCTCTCCTTCTCACTTTCAAATTAAAATCTTACGTCATTGATCTCAAAACCCAACGATTGATTTTCCCACCATTGCCACACATTCTCACTCTTAAACCCTAGATTAGGTCTATCTGTATTAGCACTCATCGCTGCCACTAGCCGATTGAAGCCCCAAAAACAGCCATCGAGGTTTGACTGAGAATATAGGAGTGACTTTCAACAACATGTCCACAACTCATCCAACGACTCATCATCGGACCCAACTGATCACCACTTCCACAACCACCAATCACCACGGTCCACCATGGAGGGACAAGGCAAAAAGAGAGAGACCCATCAAGAGATTTACCCACTAAAAGAGAGACATTAATTTGAGCGAAAGAGAGAGTGAAGCACTGATCTTTGAGAGAGAGACATCGATCTGAGAGAGAGAGAGAGAGAGAGAGAGAGTTAGTATGAGAGTGGAGGACATTAAGACATATTTGGGCCTGATTTTAAGCAAAAGTGAGAGATAGAGAGAGCGGAACAATGAGTGATATGTTAGAAGAGTGAAGAGCAAAGAGCAAAGATGGCAATGCTTGGTCGTGGAGTTAGAGAGAGATCTAATAATTTTGGAAAACAGAGAGAATAGGAGATGAATGATTGTGAATGTCTTAGCTAGAAGAGTTGAGAATCGATTTGAGAAGGAGGTTTTGGGGTTGAAGTGTTTTTTAGTGTATGATTGTGCTAGAAAATGCTTAGTAAAATGTGGCCTTTTAATTAATTGTTCTTGATAGAAGAATTTGTGTTATATTTTGCGGCCCTCTATAGTGGTGGTATTAATAGCGACATTTCTATCACTTATAGCGGCCGGTTAGATGACCGCTGCAATACTCACTTTTTTGCAGCGCTTTGTCTTAGTTATAGCGGTGGTTTGGACTGCTGCAATAGACCTTTTAATTGCCCTCTGTTTTTTTGTCGTTTCCTCCCTTCCTCTTTTCATTTTCCCTCCAACTCTAAGAAAGAAAAAACACACTCTCTTTCACTCTCTCTCTCTCTCTCTCTCTCTCTCTCTCTCTCAAAATCTCTTTCACTCTCAAAATCTCTAGACCTCAACTCACCGGAGGCCTACTGGTACCCATCCAACTCGCTGGAGATCAAACTCGATGGAGACCCAAATCACCTCTAGCCGCCGCCAATCTCGAGTAAGCGTCTGAATTTTTATTTGGCTTTATTTCTCAAATGGGTTTGCCTTAAATTTCAAAATTTTTTGTTGGGTTCTTGTGGTTTTGTGTGTTTTTTTTTTTCCAAAAAATTGATTGTTGGTTTGGATTTGTTTTTTTGAAGGCTTTCGTTGATGGGTTCTGCTTAGCCTCTCCTGTGAACTTTAAAATCACCAAATATCCAAGGGTTGAACCACGTGAGAGAGAGAAAGACTAAGAGAGACCTTCAGCCCGTGATCAAGCTAGAGCCACTGTTGCCAATTGCCGCGCCGTCGACAACCACCATTTTTTTCGCCGCCACCTCGCTACTGCTGGTATGGGTTTGTTTGTTTGTTTGTTTTATTTTTTATTTTTTATTTTTTTTTATCATCCATGTGCAAGTCATTGCTTGAGTTTCATAGTTTGGTTTAAATTTCGGGGTTACAAAATTTATGAAACCTTTGGTTGATTGCGTAGAGTTGGTTGTGGTAAAATGCTCATATGATCAAAACTGGTTTTGTAGTACTTTTAAGAATGCTATTCAGTTGTTTGATGAAATGCTTGAGAGGGATATATGTCCAGTGCTGTAATTGGATTTGGCTGTTTAATTAAACATGTTAAAATTCAAAGAAAGAAAATATGGAAGAAAGGATTTGTTAGACAATGTAATTCATTCATTCTCAAAGACTAGATTACAACTTATATACAGAAAAACAAAGCATGACCAACTCTGTACGTTTATTCACACTAAAACTAACTCTACCACTAACTCTCACTAACCAATTATTACCAATAATGTATATAAACAATACGAATGTAGTTTTGAATGTTAAGTATAAAGAGAACTAAGCTACAGGATGTATAATTGCATCATTCGCAACCGTTAAATATGCTATGTGGATTTGATTGTAGTTTATGTTATTTTGAATTGCTAGGTGAGTTGTGGTGTGGGGTGGGGGTTGTTAGGGTTATCAATTTGTTGATTTTCTGGTATGAAGGATTATAAATTTTGAAGCTTTTGATAATGGAGGTAATGAAGTGTGTATGAAAGTAATGGTACAACAAGGGAATTTCTTTGATTTGCCAAAAGACTTACACAAAATTACATCATTGTTAGTATGTTTAATTACCCTTTTTAATTAATGCTGCATGCATCACTTATTAATGCTGTAGGATTGTGAATGCTCTAAATTTGATGGATAGTTGATGATTGTTGCTATTACTTTATGAACTAAGCTCCAACTTTAGATGCTTACATGTTGATGGATAGTTTTGGCTAACATTCTTAATTAGGTTGATTTGAGAATGCAATAAACTATATATCAGTTTTAGATTTGAGAATGAACTTAGTTTTACATATATTCTTTCCTTGTTGGCATATTACGAAAAGAAGAGGCATTACAGGTTCGTGTGATCAAAGCAAGTGAATTTGTTTGTGTTAGACTTAAGGTACTTTGTGTGTGTGTGTGTGTGTGATAGGTTGTTGAATTGGGGCAAGCAGGTGGCTTGCATGGAGTTATAAGGTGGTTTTAGTTGATATTGAGAGTGTTGATTGTTTTGTGTAATATTCGATGATTCTTATTGAGTTGTTTTTATTTGATTAATTAATTTTAGAGGCTTCTCTCTATCTTTTTTACACATGAGGAACACTAACATGAAATGGGATATTTAAAGGGATGTCCATTCCTAAAGAATATTGCTAGTAATGGTGTTATAGTTACCAAATGTGTTGATAACTTCTTTCTGCGTTTAAATTTGTTGTTTTCTTAGGAACATAGCTGAAAGTGCATGATTAAAGATGATTTGTTTCTTAACTTAAAGTGAAATGAACTAAATGAAATGTGTGTTAACTCTTGGTTTGTGCTTTCATGAAATCACATTATAGGTGTTTCTTGTAAACCACTTTATAGTAATTGATAAGTGGTGGATGAAACTTACCAACAGAAGGTCACAAGAATATTTAGATGGAGTCCAACAGTTTCTGAATTTTGCATCTAACCATGCACAATCGGATGGAATGATTTCATGTCCTTGTAAAAAATGTGTGCATACAGATTTGTGGTTTGCAGATGTTGTACAGGGTCACTTAGTGTCACATGGGATTGTAGGGGTTATGACCCTTGGGTTTTTAATGGGGAATCATCATTTGCAAAGACTTCTTCTGAAATTCCTAATAGTCGTGTCCAAAAAAACCTGATAGATTATGCCGATCTTCGTGACGTGTTGTATGACATGTTCCCCACACATGATATGGCATTTAGGCCAATGGAAGAAGTCCCTATTGTGAACAACCCACAGAAGGTCCTGGAGAATGCATTTCAGTTTATGAAATTGCTTGAAGATGCTAATCAACCTTTTTATGAAGGTTGTAAGCATTTTTTGCAAATTGTCAGCCATTATGCATTTGTACTACATGAAGTGTTTTAATGGTTGGACCAACAAATCATTTACCATGTTATTTCAATTTTTTCTTGATTTGCTAAGTTGCCAAATGATTTTTATGAAGCTAAGAAGATTATTAAGGATCTAGGCTTGAGCTATGAGAAGATTCATGCTTGTCCTAAAGATTGTGTTTTATATTAGAAGGAGAATGCCAACCTTGAAACTTGTCCAAACTGTGGAGTTTCAAGATGGGAAATAATGAGTCTAGAGGTCAAAAAAGTACTCATGCTTCCCCCAAGAAAGGAAAAAAGAGACCTACAAAGATCCTATGATGGTTCTCCTTAAAGCCAAGATAGAAACAACTTTTTATGTCTCTTGAAACAGCCAATCATATGAAGTGGCATGCTAATGGTCGTGTGAATGACGGGTTATTGAGGCATCCTGATGATTCCAAAGCTTGGAAATCATTAACTCTAAGTATATAGAGTTCTCATCCGAGCCTCGTAATGTGAGGCTTGGATTAGTAGCCGATGGATTCAAATTGTATGGAAATATGAGTACTAGTCATAGTATGTAGCCTGTCATTTTGATCCCATAAAATCTCCTTCTATGGATGTGCATGAAAAGGTCTTATTTCATGTTATCATTATTGATTCTCGGTCCAACCTCTCTCAGGAACAATATAGATGTGTACTTACAACCCTTAGTAGAAGAACTAAATGAGTTATGAGATGTTGGAGTAGAGACATTCAATGTGTCTTCCAAACAATCATTCCAAATGCATGCTGCACTATTGTGGACCATAAATGATTTTCCTACATATGGTGATATCTCGGTTGGAGTACCAAAGGTGCTCTTGCATGTCCCCCTTGTAACTATAATAGTTAGTCTCGTTGGTTAAGATATAGAAGAAAATTTAGTTACATTGGACATAGGTGATTCTTGGATAGAGATCATAAATTCCGTAGGAAAAAAAAAAATCATTTGATGGGCATGTTAATATGAGATCAACTCCTATTATAGTATATGAAGGGGAAATCATGATACAATATTTTTCAGCTTGTCTTATAGGGAGGACCATGTGTTGCATCACAATCTTGACGTGATGCATATTGAAAAAAATGCAGTCGATAATATAATTGGCACATTGTTGAACTTGGATGGCAAGACAAAGGATAACTAGAAGGCACGCCAAGACTTAAGGATATAGGTATAAGAAGTGAACTTCACTTAGAAAAGGTTGGGAATGATCAGACACGTATGCCACATGCCTACTACCATATGAATGCTAGTGAAAATGATGGTTTTTTGCAAGTTTTGAAAGATGTAAGGGTGCTAGATGGTTATTCTTCAAACATCTCACGCTGCGTCAAACTCAAAGAACGCAAGATTAGTGGGCTAAAGAGCCATAATAATCACATTTTAATGTAGCAACTTTTTCCGATAGGCATTGGAGGAGGCACCGCCGCTTCCTCCAATGCCTTCAATCTCGCCACCACCTCCACCCTCCTATCAATCATATCTACACACAAACACAAAACACAATAAAAAAACCCTAACTTTCACACACACATATTAAGAGAGATGTGAAAAGGTAGGACCTTATGGGACATCTTCGGTGTGGTAGAGGCTCTTGTGGATGTCCATGGCGTAATCAACCATGTTGGTTTTGTTGAGGAGCTCGATCTTCTCTTTCAAGATTTTGACATCCTTGTAGAGATGACGCTCTTAGAGAAACTCGAGTATTGGGAACACTAGGTGGCGGTCTAGGTTTGGTGCGATCCGTGGGGTTAGGTCGTAGGTTGCCATGATTATCTCTCTCTCTCTCTCTCTCTCTCTCTCTCTGTGAGAGAGACTTTGTACAAAGCTTTTTTGACGACTAAAAGAGAAAGAGGAAGAAGTAGCAATAGAAGGTGTTCATTTTGTTTTAGGTTTTGGATATGCGTGTAAAGAAGCATTTTTTTTTTTTTTTTGGGTGCTTATGTTATTTTATTTTAATAATGGCAATAGGTCCAAATAAGGTCGGAACTCAGAACTCGAGGGTGCAAGAGTTAGACAAGTCGGGTTGGAGGTAATATGTAAAAATAAATTATAAATTATATATAGGCAAAAATGCAAAACTAACCCTCTAACTTTCACCTTTTTTCATTTTAGACCTCTAAATTTCAGTTTTGTCATTTCAGTCCTCTAACTTTCAATTGTTGTCAATGCAAGATTCCGTTAGAACCCAATTATGTCTTATCGTTAACATTGCTGAAACGACCCCCTTTTGTATTTTTTAAAAAATTTAGAATTAAAAGAAAATAAGAAAAAAAAAACCATTAAGGGGAACGACGTTGTTGTTTCCCTTCCCCTGAAATCAAAACAAAATGGATATCTGAACTGGTAATATTCTTTTGCAACTTATACCAATTGTTCTTTTCTTTTTTCTTTCATTTTTGTGCATGGATAAATCTTCACACTTCTCTTAGTAATACTTATATTTTTCATTTTTTTTTTCTAGGAAATGGAAGATCCTACCTTTAT
This sequence comes from Quercus suber, assembly GCF_002906115.3. Lineage (NCBI taxonomy): Eukaryota > Viridiplantae > Streptophyta > Magnoliopsida > Fagales > Fagaceae > Quercus > Quercus suber. The sequence goes on along the minus strand of NW_027069920.1, from coordinate 27,579 downwards.
CCATCAATACGAGATCAACCCTTTCAAATACTCACTTGATGGTCTTGATTTTCATTCTTTTTCTGGTGAAAGCTACCCATCCAACCTAGATCTCAATCCCAAAAGCACATACAACTTTCGTGCTTCAGTCATAGAAAATCCTCAGACTGACCTTGGGAGACTGGCAAAACAGCTCAAGACAAACAACTGGAACTCTTGCGCCACTAACCATATTCCTTCAAAGGCTGCTTCTTCATCTTCCTCACATTTGATTTCATTCGAGAACTCAAACTCACCCCCAGCCATTTCACAGCAATTTTATGGTCTAGACTGCACCATGAAACCAAAGAGCAAGTCGACTTCTAATAGAAATATGAACTTCCTAGCTATGATTTCTGAGAGTTCCTTTGGGATGCAAAATTGTTTATCAAAACATGGATAGGTCCCCAAGAAGGTAGCTACATTGACTAGAACTCCTTTACATGCACAAGATCATGTAATAGCAGAGAGAAAGAAGCGCTATTACATGCACAAGATTTGTTTCCCCAAATTCTCTAAGTTAGGGATTTGGGTGTGGAACAATTCCTCTATTTTGATTTCAGGGGAAAGGCAACGACGTTGTCGTTGCCCTTAATTTTTTTTTCTAGATTTTTCTTATTTTCTTTTAATTCCGAATTAAAAAAAAAGAAAAAAAAAAGAGGCAAAACGGCGTCGTTTTAGTAGTGTTAATGGCAAGACATAACTGGTTTCTAACAGAATCCTGCATTGACAACAATTAAAAGTTAGAGGACTGAAATGACAAAACTGAAAGTTAGAGGACTGAAATAAAAAAAATGTGAAAGTTAGAGGGTCAGTTTTGCATTTTTGCCTTACACACACACACACACACACACACACACAACACAAGGAGAGCAAAACCAATCCACCCTTAAATAGTTTTAACATGTTTTTTTTTTTTTTTTTTTTTAAATCTTTTTAATTTTTTTTATAAGGTATATATGGGAACGACGTTGTTGTTTCCCTTCCCCTGAAATCAAAACAAAATGGATATCTGAACTGGTAATATTCTTTTGCAACTTATACCAATTGTTCTTTTCTTTTTTCTTTCATTTTTGTGCATGGATAAATCTTCACACTTCTCTTGGTAATACTTATATTTTTCATTTTTTTTTCTAGGAAATGGAGGATCCTACCTTTATCCATCAATATGAGATCAACTCTTTCAAATACTCACTTGATGGTCTTGATTTTCATTCTTTTTCTGGTGAGAGCTACCCATCCAACCTAGATCTCAATCCCAAAAGCACATACAACTTTCGTGCTTCAGTCATAGAAAATCCTTAGATTGACCTTGGGAGACTGGCAAAACAGCTCAAGACAAACAACTGGAACTCTTGCGCCACTAACCATATTCCTTCAAAGGCTGCTTCTTCATCTTCCTCACATTTGATTTCATTTGAGAACTCAAACTCACCCCCAGCCATTTCACAGCAATTTTATGGTCTAGACTGCACCATGAAACCAAAGAGCAAGTCGACTTCTAATAGAAATATGAACTTCCTAGCTATGATTTCTGAGAGTTCCTTTGGGATGCAAAATTGTTCATCAAAACATGGATAGGTCCCCAAGAAGGTAGCTACATTGACTAGAACTCCTTTACATGCACAAGATCATGTAATAGCGGAGAGAAAGAAGCGCTATTACATGCACAAGATTTGTTTTCCCAAATTCTCTAAGTTAGGGATTTGGGTGTGGAACGATTCCTCTATTTTGATTTCAGGGGAAAGGCAACGACGTTATCATTGCCCTTAATTTTTTTTTTTTCTAGATTTTTCTTATTTTCTTTTAATTCCGAATTTAAAAAAAAAAAAGGCAAAACAGCGTCGTTTTAGTAGTGTTAACAGCAAGACATAACTGGTTTCTAACGGAATCCTGCATTGACAACAATTAAAAGTTAGAGGACTGAAATGACAAAACTGAAAGTTAGAGGACTGAAATGAAAAAAGGTGAAAGTTAGAGGGTCAGTTTTGCATTTTTGCCTTATACACACACACACACACAACATAAGGAGAGCAAAACCAATCCACCCTTAAATAGTTTTAACATTTTTTTTTTTTTAAAATCTTTTTAATTTTTTTTATAAGGTATATAGATTTGCTCTAACTTTCAAACTAAAATTTATGATTTTTTTTTTTTGTTGTGATGTTGAATTTGTAGTTTTATGTTTATTTATTTTAAATTGTTGTATTGTTATGTTTCAATTGTTTTTATGTTTTTCAATACTAAAATTATTATATTGTTATGTTTTAAAAGGTTTTGTAATGTTAAAACTTGAATTATTATTATTTTTTAATAAATGTTTTATGAGTCTTATTTTTTATAGAGAGTTTCAATCTACAACGTCCACTTTTAATGATAATTTTTTTATCATCAAATCAAGACATTAATTGGTTTTTGGTATAGGTGGGGATTGAACCCTATATCTCTTATTCAACAATTAAAGACTTTACTAGTTGAGCTAACTAGAACCTACTATTTTATGAGTCTTAATTCAAAGTATGACATATTTTAATTAAAATTTTAATAAACTATAAGATAAAAATTGAGTGGGATAGAGCTTGGCAGGTGCCTAATAGGAAGAGGGCGAGTGAAAAAATACCCATTTCAAAGTGAGGGTGAGGAATAAAAAACCTACACCATTGCCATTCCTAAGCAAGATAGGGGTGGATCAAGTGGGTAGGAAAATTTTATCACTCTTATCTATTTTTCAATTTTTTCAATCCATCTCAAAGAATACTCCAATTCTCCATGGTCGGTTTAGGGTTATTTATTAAAGGTTTTATATTGTACTAGCCTCTGAGCAGACGCTCATATGTGTGCTTAGAGGTTCTTCTATTTTTTGGGTAAAGATTAATAATTTGAATTTATTATAATTTGGGATTACTACATTTTCTAATCATAAAATACCTAGGGGTGTGATCCACAAATGCATAATACTCATCAAACCCTTAGGTATTTTATGATTAGAAAATGTAGTAATCCTAAATTATAATGGATTCAAATTATTAACATTTACCCAAAAAATAGAAGAGCTTCTGAGCATGCGTTCTAAGATATTTTCTAATAAATAGTATTTGTAGGGTCAGTTTTTGTAGCCCAAGCCCAAAAGATATGGGTTGAAGGTCCAGCGAACCCAAGACAATAAATTTGTAGAGAGTGGGCGAAAGAGCTAGGCTGATTATGAAGTAAACAATGGTTGGCTAGGTTACTTGCAGTGATGATAACATGAACTAATGCTTGAACGACTCCATGAATGTATGTCCGAAGAGATGTTTTATTAAGTGAACAGTGATTACAACATTCAGAGCTACAGTAAAGCTTTTCTCTTTCTTTTTCTCTCTCTCCTCCGTCCTCTATTATCAGGGACCCTTCTTCTTTATATAGCATCCTCTCCTATCATCTCCATCGTCCACCTGTTCTTCATCTGCGTATCTACTCAAGTGCATGTCACNTTTTCTGGGCAACCATGTTCTTAGGGAAGAAGAACAATTATTTTTAATTAAAATTTTTAATATTTTTATTTTAAAATTATTGATAACTAAAATTTTATTTTATTTTAAAATAAAATAAAATATTTTTAATATTTTTTAATTCTGCCGTTTGCCACGTCAGCAATATCTGTTTATGATGTAACGGCAGGGACCAAATGGGAACCGTTTTTCAGGATAGGGACTAAAAGCGGTAAAAATAAAATGTAGGGACTAAAATAGAAATCGCCTAAAAATGTAGGGACTAAAATGTGCTTTTCGCCTTTTTTTTATCATCAAATCAAGACATCAATTGGTTTTTGGTGTAGGTGGGGATTGAACCCTATATCTCTTATTCAACAATCAAAGACTTTACTAGTTGAGCTAACTAGAACCTACTATTGCTTGGAAGGTGCCTAATAGGAAGAGGGCGAGTGAAAAAATACCCGTTTCAAAGTGAGGGTGAGGAATAAAAAACCTATACCATTGCCATTCCTAAGCAAGATAGGGGTGGATCAAGTGGGTAGGAAAATTTTATCACTCTTATCTATTTTTCAATTTTCTCAATCCATCTCAAAGAATACTCCAATTCTCCATGGTCGGTTTAGGGTTATTTATTAAATGTTTTATATTGTACTAGCCTCTGAGCAGACGCTCATATGCGTGCTTAGAGGGTCTTCTATTTTTTGGGTAAAGATTAATAATTTGAATATATTATAATTTGGGATTACTACATTTTCTAATCATAAAATACCTAGGGGTGTGATCCACAAATGCATAACACTCATCAAACCCTTAGGTATTTTATGATTAGAAAATGTAGTAATCCCAAATTATAATGGATTCAAATTATTAACATTTACCCAAAAAATAGAAGAGCTTCTGAGCATGCGTTCTAAGATATTTTCTAATAAATAGTATTAATAATAATCCATTAAATTAAAATTTGATAGGTTTTTTAAAAGAAAAATTAGAAAGGGATAATTATAAGTTAATGAATAATAATCATAACCTTTAAAAAAAAAAAAAACTAGGCAAAAAAATTATTGAATTTTGTAGGGAAAAAGTAATGAATATTTTCATTCCAAATTATATAGATTTGATAAATTTCAAATTAAAATGTTACCAAAAATGATAACCTTGAGAGATTTAAAAAATATAGTGGTTAAGAATTTGAAAAATATAGTTGCTAGAAATGAATAAATGAAAACAAAATTACAAAAGAAAAAAAAATTTACCCAGTACTTGATTTCTTGAAAGTAATGTATCATACAAAAAGAAAAAGAAAAATCACTCTACAGTCCACACTCTAAATACTAATTACTATCTTAAATATTTATAATTCACTTAATAGTATAAAATTTACAAAAGAAAAAAAAGTGGAAAAAAAAATTACCCAGTATTTGATTTCTTGAAAGTAAAGTACCATACCAAAAAAAAAAAAAAAAGATTTTTTTTGAGAAATAATTACAACATGCTGCTAACCCCACAGCTCAAACCCCTTCCCCCCTAGATCCCCAAGCACTTTGTGTATGGGGAGGTGCCAATTCAGCTACGAGGTTTTTGGCAAAGAAAAAGATAAATCACTCCACAGTTCACAATCTAAATACTAATTACTATATTAAATGTTTATAATTCACTTAATAATATAAAATTTACAAAAGAAAAAAAAGTGAAAAAAAAAAAACTTTATCCAGTACTTGATTTCTTGAAAGTAAAATAATGAACATAATTTTTTTTTTTTTAAATACGGACAATTTACATTTTCTACCTAATAATACTCTTACAAAACTTTTTAAAGAGTTAAAAAAAAAATGAACGACTATCAATAATATTTAAATTATATAGGAAAGAATTATACTATGTATTTTAATTTATAAGTTTTGAGTATATTTATACATATGCATGAGGTTACAAGTTAGTTAATATTAATAGACTCCAATTACTTCAATTTCAGATGTAATCAATTCCAAATTTATCTCAATAAAAAAGAATGTAACGTAAATCATTTCTTGAGAATTGAGAAATTATCTTTGCATTAAGTTGTTCAACACTATCATGTATAGGTGTTAGCAAAGCCCTATCAACCATATATCTTGCATCATTGACATGTTCTTGCAAACTTAAAAAAACTTGATCAATCAAGTTGTATATAGAATGCTAACTCTCCCATTGCATTGCCATTGAAGAGGGTAGTTTAATCAAATCATCCATTGTAAAGGGTTCATTCCCATTACCGGTGTATTGTTTATATTCAGAAAACTCTATCAGTTGACAGACCTCGTATTCTGCTTCAAATCGTTAAAAGTGTAACTATATGGTATAAAAATAAATTGATTAAAAGTGTAACTATATATAGGAGATTTTTTTTTTTTTTTGAGAGTGTAACTATATATAGGAGAATTAAATTAAAAGTTGGTAAATTATATATTTTTCCACCGTCAATTTTCATGTAACTGTTAATGTGTATCCAAACCGGTGTAGGTGGTGAGCCCGATCCATGAAGTCACAGAAATAGGGCCGTGAGCCCAATATATAGAGAATTGGCCTAATCCCGTGTATAAGGGGTTTCGACAATAAAAAATGGAAACCTTGTGGCTTTGTACAAGCATAAATATAGTCCATCGGCCATGTTAAAGACTTTTTTTTTATCTTTTTTTGTGGGGGGGGGGGGGGGGGGGGGGTTGGGGGGGGGGGTGGTTGTGGTTGGGGTGGTGGGGTGTGAGAAAAGCCATTTTAAACACCTAAACCATCAGTCATCAGTTTATGTTATTTGTTCTACCCAAGTGTGTGTATTGAATAATTTTCTACTTACAAATTTCCAATCCAAAAAAAAAAAAAAAAGGAAAAAACAGAAGAAGAGAGAGCAGCCTGTGCCAAAGCAAGTTCTGAACAACGAATTGCATTTAGACATTTGTCAATTTGTTCTTAATTTTTATTTTTAAATGATGATTTCATTATTCAAAAAAAAAAAAAAAAAAAAAAAACATCTTTCCAAAGCATCCCAAGGAGAATTGAAAGGTTATTACAAACAAAAGAGCAACTAGAATTTAGAGAATAATACTTAGCTAAAGCATGTGCTATATACCAGAATTGGGTTTGGATTAGGTCTAGTGCTTCTAGTGCATTGGACTCGGTCGGATGGTGACACGTGTCATAAAATAGACACATGTCACAATCCCAACGAATCTAATACCACTGGACTTTGGACTCAAACTTCCCCCACTAGAATTCCTCTCCCTCCTAATCCATTGGAAAATATATTTAGTGAAATGTCTAGCAGCAAATTGCAATATCTTGAATGAGAGAATCCAATTTCCCAATGAGTGTCATTTAGTGCATCAAAACAGTTCTTAGCATCACCCTCCATTAGGACCTGTTGAAAAATTCTCCTTTTTGGGCATAGCCTCCACCAAGACCTGTTTAAATACTTGTCAATTGTCATATTCACTATGATACCTGATTTGATTTGTGAGCTCTTAGAAAAAGATAAATTTAAACTTTTTGGAAAAATAATATCTTTTAAATCCCCATCTTTCTCCATGAAGCAATAATTAAGCAAAATCAAATGCAAGATCCAACCGAAACAATAATCTAGTTATACTGTGCCACTACCAAGAAATGTGTATTTTCTCTCTATATGTGCAATTGATGTTTCTCTAAGGTTGCGTCTGGAAAAAAAAATTTAGATTTGGATTTGGATTTTAATTCAATAAATTTGAAATGTCTTGAATTTAAGTTCATTAATTTTAGATATCATTTCAAATCTAAGGATTTTTAACCTTTAAAATTCCTAGTGAATTTGTCAAATCATGCCATCCAAACACCATAAACAAATTTGATAAGGTAAACAAATGCCACCGATATGTAATTGAGTTTATTTCAAATGTTAAAACCCATCACTATAACCTAAGTAAGTAGATACAACCAATAAACCGATAATAAGCAATGACTGGTTAGTTACTATCTCAAGTATGAATAAAAATGATTAGATGCATTGAGTGGAGTTCACCAATCTCATAGGAGGGTAATATAAACTCATGAGAAGTTGAGAACTGCAAACACATCAAATTTCATGTCAATCAAGTTTTATTTACTTCTTGATCATTATACTTATTTTTTATACATAATTTTAAATTACAAAATTTAAATTACAAAAGCTTGAATTTTAAACATTTTATTGACAACATAGCTATTGATCTTTAATTGTTTTTGAAAATTTTGTAAATATGGAGAATATAAGAAGAAAATGTTATCCAATGGTTAATTTGTCAAAATTCACTTCTAATAAAAATGTATTGGGTGGAGTTGTAGCTGAATTTTAACTCAAACTTATTCACTAGAGTTTGTGTACTTTGATGAAAATGGTACTTTATCCAATATTAGTTGTAGATCATTGAAAACAATTAATATGTGTAGTTGTTTAGATATATACTAATATTTTTCACAACTGTGAATATAACATATTGTAATTGATGTATAATAAAAATAATATAAGTGGTATATCTAACTAAAAGTTGTTGGGAACAATATACAAAGTAATAAATGAAGAACAAGGATAACACAAAAGACAAACAAAAATAGATAATTTGGAGGCACAAAATTGTTATCCTTAGACAATATTCGCTCCCACACTCTTAATACTAAAGGGTTGTTGCAAATTTATTCCTAAGATATAACCAAGTTATTAGGTTCTACAGATAACAATTCCAAAGAATAACCACAGGATTTCTTGTGTTTCTCTCTATTTATACCCATAGGGTTATATTTCATCAAAAGACATGTATGGAGAGTTAAAATGTTTCATAAAACCGTTCACAAGGCTTGAAACATCTTTAAACTCTCAGAACAGTCACCAGAAGATTCTGCAGAAAATTGACCCATTTGGTACATGTGTTTAAACACGTGTTTTTAATTTTTAAACAACATTATACATATTTTCACACACTTTTTCACCTACATGTATTTCTAAAAAATACAAACAACGTTACTAGAACAACATTACCAAACAGTCGAGAGTTTCTTTCAATCGATCGAATACTCTTTTCGATCGATCGGAATAGGCAGAGACTCCAGAATAGATTTCATTACCATTTCGATTGATCGAGCAAAAGCTTCGACCAATCGAAAATATTGAGTTCTGAAATTTTCACTTAGAAAATTCTAGAACTTGAATTTTCCCTTAGAAAATTCCAGAACTCGAATTTTCACTTTATCGACTTTATGAAACAAAACTCTCCAAACTCAAACATCATTATTACAACTTATCTTTGTATATACCTCACTACAAAAAAAAGGTCCTATAGCCATGTTTCTAAAACGCAGCTATAGCTCATAAAAACGTGGCTATAGGGCGATTTGGCCTATAGCTGCGTTTTTTTAGGCCATGTTTACAATTGTGGCCTAAAACCCGTGAGCCTAAGGGGTCTATGGTTGCGTTTTTGGAAACGCGGCTATAGGACACGACCAATGGCCGCGTTTTTATAAACACGGCTATAGGGGACTGCTATAGCTGTGTTTTTTAAACACGGCTATAATTGTTTTTTGTTTTTTATTTTCATGGCCAGATGGCAAATGCATTGGATATATATATATATATATTTATGCATGTAATACAGCTTTTTTGAACTATAACAAAAGGAAGATTCCAAATAAAACATAACCATATTAGCTAAGTATACTTAATTATTTTAATTTCTTATCTCTCTCATGCATGTAAGGTTGTTGGAAACAAATAACTAATAATTAGATAAACAGAATTAATGTAAGAAAGCCATACAATAATGAAGTTTCATCATGCATGAAGAGAAAATTTTATGTCTTTGTACAAACTCACGAGTTTGTATAAACAAAATTTATTGGGCACGTTCACCAAGATATCAAAATCATATAAAACAAACCCAACAACTGAAATCAATGTTTCTATGTTATTACACAAGTGCATAACCAATGTGGTAAACAATGAAAGAGTCATACCCAGAGCTTAAGATGCTTATACTCTTCTTCTATTAGTTCCATCTCCTCTGTTAGCTTTCGCTTCAACTCCCTCTCCTCCTTCACTTTCCCTTTCTTCGTATTCAGACTCAACTTCTTCTTTTTCATACTCCAACTACATCATAAATGCTCAATTAACAACTCAGTTGCTGCAACCTACATCAACCAACAGTATTCAAGTTGGACAAAAATCCTTGACAAATAAAAACCACAAATAAAGATTCAAGACAAAACCAATAACTCAATTTCCAATCTGTTAAAGATATAAACCCCCAAGAGATATCTTTAACACAAGCAAATCCGATTCTGCACAGCCAACCACAACTCTTTGCTGTAGAATATCAATTGATTTTCTGCGTGCTTTTCATGGATGTAATTTTGTAGTTAGGTTTTCTAAACTTGCGTGTAGGATTTTGTAGTCAATTTCTTTGTAGTCAATTTCTCAAAACATGAGTGTAGGGTTTTGTCATAGAAGGGGCTTCTCACCATCTCTCTCTCTTTCTCTCTCTCTCTACCTAGTCTTGTCGCTAAAAATAATTAACACCTTAATTTTTTTATAGTATGCTAGCTAGCTATTCTCAATTTATAACTATGGAACTATCACAGAACATGGTATGGGGACCGTAGGGCCCTAAGGAATATGCAATCATGATGCCATTAAGGATAAAATAATACTACAGGTTTGGAAAGGAGCTAGCTAGACTTCATAAAGTGACCTGAAGACTTGGACAAACAAATATAGGGTAATTACCAGGTGAATTTCATCACCATTTTCTGTTCTTTAGAGTTTTATGTAAAGTCATTAAGTCCATATTCTTAGCACTAGTGATAGATGCATTCATTAAATCGATTCAAAGGGAATTCTTTGGGTATATACTTTTTGTCCCCTGCAAATATGACAAGTGCCCCACTATCAAAAATTGGTTATAAAGTTGCAGTAAGGGTATTGTATTATAATTCATACAGATTGAGTGCAAGTATGGTAAAAAAAAACTTACCATCATTATTAGGCACATGTCGAAGAGCTTCATCCACCATTTCTTGCACAGATTTCCCTTCTATAGAACACCACCAACAATATCAGTTTCCATCTAACTACAAAAGTGTGGCACCATCCTTTGGGAGTCTCCCAAGTCAAAAAATTGTCAAAATCCATTTTAATTTTTACAGCCTGATCTTGGAAGCTTAAGAAAAAGGTGATTGGGTCCAAAAACGCTTGGACCTTTCTTAATTCATATTTCAACAAAAAAAAATCCTAGGAAAGCATTTCTAAACTTCCGTAGAAAATCACTTTGTATTGTATGCCTCCCATAAAATTCTTCGGCAAGCTCAACAGCAAATGACAGCCGAGAGATGTCAGCTTCACGAATCTAGGCACACAATGAGACAGACAAATTACTATAGCCATATTAACCAAGACGTGCCAAAGTGAAATGTGGGCTTGAACAAAAGTTGCTTCCTAAAACCTTGCAAATGAAGTAAAGGCTCATATGTAATTGGCATCTCAAGAACCTAAAATGAATTGTCTTAACTAATGACATGATAATATCCTAGGAAAGCATTTCTAAACTTCCGTAGAAAATCACTTTGTATTGTATGCCTCCCATAAAATTCTTCGGCAAGCTCAACAGCAAATGACAGCCGAGAGATGTCAGCTTCACGAATCTAGGCACACAATGAGACAGACAAATTACTATAGCCATATTAACCAAGACGTGCCAAAGTGAAATGTGGGCTTGAACAAAAGTTGCTTCCTAAAACCTTGCAAATGAAGTAAAGGCTCATATGTAATTGGCATCTCAAGAACCTAAAATGAATTGTCTTAACTAATGACATGATAAATCTATAAAATATTTTGTAAGTGGATTCTCTATATCATCCATCACTCTTGCCCCTTCAAAGCAGGATATGTTTTCTCATTTTTTTTGCATTCTTTCACGGCCACCCACATCCAAGACAGAACATATCTTATTCACAATTGGAACCATATTTCTTCTCTACAACCACACACATACAAAATCTAGGAAATGACTATCCTACTATTCTCATCCTCAACCTCAGATTTGGTCCTTAAGTAAACTAAGAAAGTAGTTCAGTTCCAAGCAAGAGAAATTAACAAAATGATGAAGAAGTAAAAGTCAGGGCAACTAACTGTCTCAGGCAGGTTATAGATGAGCACAGAACTCATGACAGTTGCCAGAACAAAAATCCTGCAAAAGCAGATATTAGAAATGAAAAGCACGCAAAAAATTTCAACCGGTAATTGCAAACCAAAGTGTTAGAGATTACCGGTCGTCATATACATTAGATTTCCCAATACTTTCAAATCCCTCTGTGTCAAGGTAAAAGACATAGATTCTAACTCCATCAATATCCAATTCTATAGGGGTTCTCCAAACCCATATTCCTGTAAAAGAGAACAAGAGACCTTTCAAATGATACTACAAAAATAGATAAGCATATCCACCACTTATTTTTATATAATTTCTATAGATTTCAAGCAACGGCCCTCTTGGCTCCCTTAGCAATAAACAAATTAAAATTCAAGCAATAAACGATTAAAACCCTAGAAATCCATAGAGACATATCACAAAGATTTCAACAAGTAATAAGCAATTAGCTCTATGTACATTATTCGCATAATCCGACAGTTCAAAACCCTAGAAATCCATAAAACTCCAATACTGAAAAGAAATTGAAACTACAAAAACTAAACTAAACGAAGTTGATCGCATCAATTAGAGCCAAAGCCAATCCATTTTAGATTAAAAAAAAAAATCATAGCATTGTTCTTCTTTCTTGTTCATGAAAAACATCGAAACGAAGCGAAACGAAGAAAAATTTGAGAGAGTGAAGGTTTTGCAGCAGCGGTCAGCTACAGCGTGGAGCGGAGCACGGTGACAGCGGCAGCGGCGTAGAGGGGTCGGTGCACAGTGATAGCTAGCTGGAGTGTTTTTTTTCTTTTTTTGGATAATTACAGTAAATACACTGAGGTACCTTCCGCTAGGGATCTGTTTCCCACCTCTTCCTTTGCTGTTAGAAAAACACTATTTTAGGAAAAAACAAACATAACAAAAATCAAAAAATTAAGATTTTAATTTTTTAAGAAAGAACAAAGTGGAGGAATAGCACAGATCAAAGGGCTCAATGAAAATCACTTTTAGTGGTTCACGCGCTGTAAAAGCCCCTCTTAGCTCATGAATCGGAGAGTAGTTTCTGGGTTTGAGAGGTAGAGAGATTTAAAAAAAAAAAAAAAAAACTAGAGTAAGATTGCTTTAGTCGACCAAATTGATATCCTTTTATTTCCTTTATTTTCTTCTTTTCACAACTATCCCTCTAGCACTACAACCATAGGTGAACGGTTTTAGACCCCTTAAACCAACCAGATTAACGTAGTTAATTAGCCAAGTTGTTACTTAGTCAAATTATGCGATTTTAGGTTATCACAAACATACAATCATATTAAAAGTATAAAGCAGCATAATAGAAATAACACAAGATATGATCACCCAGGAAAACTAAACCGGTAAAAAACCTGGGGAGGATTTGACCTAGTTATCCTCAAGGTAAACCTAAATCCACTATGAAAGAATTGAAGTTCATACAAAAGGACTTACAAGCTCTCCGCTTGACTTCCTAATACTACCCACCAGTAGAACTTACTGACACGACCACGTGCAAGCTTCGAATCCACGGACTCCTTCTTTCTTGGATTTTCCACAAGATACAAGCACCCACGCTTGTTATTCTTTAAGCTCCAATAGCAGCAACTGAGTTGATCATCAAGGTTTTAAAGTAATCTCTACCTAGAAAACCTTAAGCTTTGTGTAAAGGAAAACTCCTCTAGATCTCACAAAAGATTTATACAATACAAAAAAGTATGAGCAACAATACAACAGGAGCAACTCTAAAAACGTGGCTAGGGTTTTTCTTTATATACCTAGGGTAAAAACAGAAAACCCAAAACGTTTAATGAGTTAGGGCTGAGCTGGAATATTCTGCAGAAAAACATTTTGCCTGAGATTCGATCAATCGAGTCTTTCCTTCGATCGATCGAGCCAGGTCGAAATGCACCAATGCATTTGCAGCCTCTCAATTCCAACTTTACATGAAAGACCCAACTTTGAGCAAGCCTAAACAAGACTTAAACATATTGTTTTGATCATGGTTTGCCAACATTACACATTAGAGTTCTAAATACATAAATTCCTAAATCTTTAGAACCTAACAATAGGCATAGCTTCTACTCCTGCTACAATCTCTAAGACCCAATACAAAGACCTTATTTTCGATTCCATTGAAGAAAAGCCTTGGGTTTTTTGTAACAACAACTGGGTATCTAATCAATTTCAAGCTATTATTGTTGACCTCGAGTTGTTCATCCAAGTTCTTGATTCGATTCGGATTAGACCCAGAATCGCTTTGCGGTTCTTTTGATGGGTTGAGGGTCAACCAGGGTTTAAGCGGTCTGAGTTTGCGTTTTGTGCCATGCTTGAAATACTTGTGAAGAATAATTTGATGAGGTCGGCTTATTGGGTGGTGGAGAGGGTTATTAGTGTAGTTGTGCATGGAATTGTGGATGTTTTGGTGGATGGGTATGTTGGTTATGAGGTTTCGGTTAAGCTTCTTGATCTTTCGTTATGGGTTTATACGAAGAAATCCATGATTGAGCAATGCTTGTTGGTTTTTGATAAGATGATAGCAAATGGGTTGTTGCCAGATGTGAAAAATTGTAATAGGATTCTTAGGATACTTAGGGATAGAAATCTTGTAACTAAAGCTAGAGAGGTTTATAGAATGATAGGGGAGAGTGGGATTAAACTAGAGAGGTTTATAGAATGATTGGAGAGTAGTTTTCGGGTTTGGGTTCTTCTCCACTTTGTTCTTATAGAACTTCTTAAAGCAATCAAAACCCTAACTTTTTATTTTTGTTATGTTTGTTTTTCCCTAAAAATGTGTTTTTCTAATGGCGAAAGGAGAGGTGGGTAACAGATCCCTAACAGAAGGTACCTCAGGTGGGCAAAGTGTAAAGTTTTAAACCACGGGTAGGCAAAGTGAAAATGGGTCATACCACAGGTGAGTTTACTTTAATTATCCTTTTTTTTTTTGGTTGAGATTGAGAGAGAGTGATTTTGGTCAAGCAAAATAGAATGAGGGTTATTTTATTTTATTTTATTTTTTTATTCTTTTTTTAACTTTCAGTTGGACCAGTAGCCGCATCTACAAAACATGGCTATACACCTATACCTTTAGTTGAAGTTGTAAAAGGCGGCCATAGCCACAATTTAAAGCCGCAGCTATAGCTCCTCCATTTAAAAAAAAAAAAAAAACCGCAGCTTCAGGTGCTTATAAATGCGGCTTTAGACCAGCGTTTAAGTTATAGCTACAAAATGTGGCCATACACCACAGTTTAAGCCGTGTTTAGTGAAATGCGCCTATAGGGAAGCTATAGCCGTGTTTTTTGTAAACGCTAAAAAAAACGTGGGCACGTATTTTTGTAGTGCCTATATATACAACAAAAGTAATATTGTTTTAATCACAATAGGTCACGTTGATATTGTATTCCTACTTCCTAGCTTTGCTCTCTTAAAAAAGTGGTTGCTGAAATGGTCAATTTATAATGGAGCAGACGGTTCAAAACAAGGCCTAGTGGATTGCCGGACAAAATGGGCTTCTGCCCTTTTCGGGCAAATTATATAGGGAAATGCCCCATTTCCCAAACTAAATAGGGAAATGCCCATCTTTTAAAACTCGATTTTTGATAAATCGAGTTAGAAAAAAAAAATTCTAAAGCCCTATAATGGCGTTTTAAGGAGTCTATAGTGACGTTTTAAGGACCTATAATGATTTTTTTAACTCGACTTCAAAGAAATCGAGTTATAGGTAAAAAAACACTACTATAGGTCAATTTCATTGCCTATAACTCAATTTCATTGAAGTCAAGTTAAAAAATGCCACTGTAGGCTCCTTAAAAACGTCACTATAAGGCCTAACTCGATTTTATAAAAAATCGAGTTTTAAAAGAGGGGTATTTCTATATTTAATTTGGGAAGGAAGACATTTCCCTATATAATTTGCTTGAAAAGGGCAGAAGCCCATTTTGTTTGTGAATTGCCTATGGTACTTTCAATATTTCTCATGACCCAGGTCTGGTTAGCAGTCATTCTTCCCCTGAAAACTTTTTGAATATCTGTTACCTTGTAATGTATTTTTGGTTTACCTGACACGTGATCTTGTAGATGTAGCTGGGCCATTGGGTTAAAATAATAATAATAATAATAATAGGGTAAAACTTAATTACAATTCCTTAAATGTAGTATATTAGATTTTTTTTAAAAGAACAATATATTCTTTAATTAAAATTCAAACAAAGTTGTATTTTTTTTTTTAGTAGTCATTAGAAAAAACAACTCTTTGCAGCAATGTGATTTAATTTAACGTAAAAAAAAAATGTATTCAGTCTATGTTAATAAATACACAACATAAAAGATAAAAAATAATTATTGTTCATTGCATTTCAAATAAATATTCTATTAAAATGAAATTTAATTTTTTTTAAACCACTAAAATTATCTATGATTGATAGTATATTAAATTTTACAATAATGCCTATTTTAATGTACAAAATCAAACAATCCTTTAGAAAGTTATCTTCGTATTTTTATTGCAAAGTATAGTTTTGATCTCCCTCATGATTGATAATTTTCCTCTCGTAGGTGTAGTAGAAACAAAAAGATTTTGATATTTTAATTCTTGCCAACCATTTGGGAAAATTCAGAAACAAAAGACAATGAATATTAATAATAAAGAAAGAACATATATGCATTATGCACTAAATGTACCGTCCCCATCATAATTTGAAGGAAAAAAAAAAAAAAATCTATCTATCTATATATAGATAGATAGATAGATAGAGCGTAAAGGGCACACACACACAAAAGAGCAAAACTACATTTTAAAAAAATAAGAATAAAAGAGTAATATTGCTTGAAACACCTTATAGCATCTTATTGCTCTTTTTGCCCTTATTTTCCTATTGATTAGGATTTTTTTTTTTTTATACTAAAATGCTTTATGTTTTTTTTTTTAAAATTATTTGTAATGGAGGGCTCAGAATAATAAGCTAGCTGGCTTTTTTTTTTTTTTTTTTTTTTTTTTTTTTTTTTTTTTTTTTTNACATAATCTCATTTTGATTGAAGTAAAATTACTTTTCCTAGTGTGCATTATTGACAACATTTTTATTATGCATCAATCCAAATTAGCCATTGTGAAAAACTTATTGAATACTCATATAGATAGTCATCACCAACAGCTGGAAGACATGGTTTTGAAACCCAGACCGTTTATTAAATTGTAAAAGGGAGAGTTTCAAGATTTTTGAGGTTCAACCGAGGTTGAATCGGGGTCGAACCGTGACGATGTTATAATTAATTTAATAATTAATTAAAGCCTAAATATAGATAATATAGATATTAAATTTATAAAACTAGCAAAATTGACTAATATTTCTATATATGTGAGGGAAATTTAATGATTTTCAAGCATATATTTAATAATTAAATAAGAAAGTTAATACAATAAAATAATAACCATGAAAACATTAAAATTTATGATTAATTTTTGAAATAAAGTTGAACATCTTTGAAGGATTTTAATTATAATTTTTTTTTTATATTCCTTGTAAGAGATGGATAATTTAATTAAGTAGAATAGAATTGTGTTAAGTTGTTTTTATAAAAAAAAGAAAGAAAAAAATTGCATTAAGTTTACTTCAAGTATTTTTTTTTTTTTTGAGCATCAACTTGCAAGCTTGGCTGAGTGGTTAGGCTCTAGCTGCATCTCTGACTATGCCTAGGTTCTAAACCTGACAAGCGCATTTTCTGATTTTTTTTTCTTATTTAACAAGCATGCTTGAACTACGGTTGGACCACACTGTTCATGCCACCGGTTTTGCATGAACCGTGTGGTCCAACCCTGGTTTAAGGGGTTCACGAAATTAACAGGCATACCTGGTTCTCTATGCTTAAAAAATCGGATTTTAGTTTGGTTCCCAATTAACTCAGTCGGACCGCCTGGTCTAGTTTGGGTCTAAAAGTAGTTGCATGATAGTTGTTGAACACATTAAGACCTCATTCTTATTTGCAAGATGTTATATGTGTCTTGGGAATAACTTATCTTGTCATTTTTTTTTTCTTATTTAACAGGCATGCTTGAACGGAGGTTGGACCGCACGGTTCATGCCACCGGTTTTGCATGAACCGTGTGGTCCAATCCCGATTTAAGGGGTTCACGGAATTAACAAGCATGCCTGGTTCTCTATGCTTAAAAAACCAAATTTCAGTTCGGTTCCCGATTAACCCATTCGGCCGCCCGATATGGTCCTAGTCGAACAGTAGTTGCATGATAGTTGTTGAATAGTAAGCCAATTAAGACCTCATTCTTATTTGTAAGATGTTATATGTGTCTTGGGAATAACTTATCTAAGTTTTCGCTGAATTTTTTTTTGCTAAAAGTATTGTAGATAAAAAGTAAAAGATAAATAAAATAAGTAGGTGATTTATGTGAGACCTGTATATAGGGAAAATAAGAAAAAATTAAATAAAATAAATAGGTGATTCACTTGAAACTAGCAAATAGTAGGAAAAATAGTTAACAAACTGGTTTATAAATGCATCCCAAAAATAAGACTTGACATTATTTGTTTTGTTTTTGTTTTTGTTTTTTTGTTTTGGTTTTTTTTTTTTGTTTTTGTTTTTTGTTTTTGTTTTTTTTTTGTTTTTGTTTTTTTTTTGTTTTTTTGTTTTTTTTTTTATGGGTAATAAGGATTAGCATATGTCATGATAGGATTTGACATTAAATGCCTTGTTTGTTTTGACATTAATATTTTTTGGAAAATGAATTATTTTCCAAAAATATATTTCCTAGAAAATTAGCTCATTTTCCTATATTGGGTAGCTATTTGAAAATGTGTTGGAAAATTATCGCTTGGCTTTCCTCATTTAACTTTGAGTAAGATATGATTGTTTTCTTTATTTAGCGGAAAAAAATTCTATCTCGTGGCTTCTCCACACAAAAAAGAAAAAAGAAAAGAAAAGTAAGCATGGATACTCAAATTGAATTAACATGTTAAATCATTTACATAAGTCCTATAATTATTAATTAATTAAATAAAGGTCTTGTTAACGTGTGTTTTTAGGACATTTGTTAATGGACTATTTTAAAATAGTTTTAAATTTTAATACCACTTTTATGGAAAATGTAAAAAATTATCAAAAAAATCAATTGTTTTATTTTATTTTTTCATAAAATATTTCTAAAAATATTTCATAAACCAATCTTTTTAAGGCAATTGTTAAATTTTCCTAGTAAATAATATGATTAAAATTACATGTAAATATTCATTCGAGTTGCATTTGGGTTTTGATGATCAACTGGCTTTTTGTTTAAATTTTCTTTTGTTCGTGGGTCCGCAACAAAGAAGTTTATTTGTAGCTTATTTCTTCATACGTTAGGTATTGTTTTTGGTAAAAAAGCATTGTTTGTAGGTCCCACCTTTTGCTTTTTCAATATTAAGTAAAAGAAAAATTACAACTTACCTACTCGTGATTTAACCAAAATTTAAAATGCCTACTTATGATTTGAAATTTTACACTTTACCTACCTAAGGTTTTACTAAAATTTAAGTTACTTATATGTGGTTTGAAATCTTATGATGCAAGTGTTCTGCTTGATTCGTTTTAATCTTATTTGATCTTATATTTTTATATTTTTTTGTGTTTTTAGAGGAAAAAGACATAAAAGTGGAATAAAATTACATATTTAGCCATGCTTTTATCAGATGTGGATTACAAAATTCTAACTGAGTTAATCTTAGGTGAGTAAAATGATAAATTTCAAATTATACATAAGTAACTTAAATTTGGGCCAAACTATAAGTTGGTAAGTTGTAATTTGCCCTTAAATAAACTAGATAAATGTACAAAAGTTTTCCTTCACTATTTACGTGTATTGTTAAAGGATGATGTTAACGGGTGCCTTTAGGCTCCGCTTGGGAGTTCATAAGAGAATGGAATAGAATGGAATGAGATAATCATAAGAGAATAGAAAGGAATGAAATGGAATGGAATGTATTTAAGTAATTAAGTAATGAAATGGAATGGAATTAAGTAATCTTGTTTGGATGTTTTAAAATAAAGGAATGGAAAGGGATGGAATAGAATGGAATTAAGTAACCTTGTTTGGATGTTTTAAAATAAAGGAATGGAAATGAATGAAAATGAATGGAATGTAAGTAATCTTGTTTGGGAGCAACATGGAGAGAATGGAATGGAATCATTTTATGACAATATTACTATTAAACTCTTGTTTTAAAATAAAGGGTTGAATATATAGGGGTATTTTAGGAGTTTTAGTAAAAAAATCATTAAATATAATTTCATTCCCTTCAATTTCTCCCAATTTCGGGAGGAATGAAAATTTGAGGTTTTAAGGGAATAGAAAGGAATGAGTGTTCCCTCCTACCCATTCCATTCCCTCCCACTTAAACTCCTAAATAAATGAATGAACTTTCTATTCCCTTATTAAAACTCTCAAACAAGAGAAGGGAAGAATATTCTAAAATTATTCTTTTTATTCCTTTCTATTCAATTCCATTCCTTCCTCCCAAGCGAAGCCTTAGAGAAATTGTTAATAAACCATATTAGGAAATTTTTTAACCCCACTTTCATAAGAAATATAAAAAGCTGTCAAAAAAATTAATTGTTTTATCATTTTTCTATAAAATATTTCTAAAAATAGTTTTTAAATCAATACTTTTAGGACATTTGTTAACATTTTTCATTATTAAAACAAGTCATATAACTTATAATTAAATAGATCATAAAATTAAAAATATATGTTAATGGTTTTATTAATCATCAGTTAAAAAAATTTTCTTTCAAACAAATTTAAGCATAAAATTTTCCCTTGAGAGAAATTTTCTTTAGGATCCAGAAAATTCTATTCATTAAAAAATATAAAAATAAAAGTCGATTGAGAACAAGGCACGAGTTGTTTATGCCATTAATGCCTCCTAACCGTTATATGGAAAAGACAAAAGAGTGAGTAAAAAGCCGTCACAGAAGCAGCGAAGCATTTCGGTGCTGTAGTACTTAGCTTAGCTGGGCTTCAAGAAAGGAGTAATCTTTGCACAGTTGCACTCCTCCTAGGCAACAGTGAGGAGCAAAAGACAACATAGGCACTAGTACTGAAGTTTTAAACACAAACACCAACAAAGGCCAAGCCAAAAAAAAAACACCATGATCTTCTTCCACACCAACCCCATCACCATCACCATCACCATTTTTCTCTTTCTCACTTCTCTCATTCTCTCATCCCACCCCTACAACTTCTCTGCAGCTTCTGATTCTGAAGTGGGTATGTTTTCTCTTTCTCTATCATACAGCTACCTTTTTTTATTTTTTTATTTTTTATTTTTCTTAGTTATGACTTATGAGCAATGCAAACATATAATTGTCCCACTTCATCTTCAAGGTCTCTTATAAGGATTTTGCTGGTTTTTATTAGTTTATGTTTTAGATTTGAAGAATGGTTTCTTTCAATCGTCTGCATAGACACATACAAAGACAAAAAATTCATCCTTTTCTTTTTGGTGGAAGTTCTTTCTTTGATCAAATCACATTTTGATTAATGGTGGCACTGTGATCAACACATTCTGGCAATTGCATGTATGCCAGATTTCATTATACACTTCTCTTTTCTATAATGTTGCTGCAAGTTAGTTTTTTTTTTTTTTTTTTTTTTTTTTTTTTTTTTTTCTGAATTCTGATTCAAATGTCTTATTTGCTTAGATCACATTATCAAAAAGTACTATTTTAATTAACTCTCATGAAATCCGATTTTCCAGACAATTTAAAGTGTGCACTCAATTGTATTTCTTACCAAATAACAATTAATCGCACTAAGACAAATCCTCCTTGTCCAGGATTTTCACTAAAACCGGTCAACCTTTTTAATTGTTGATTACCTAGGCTATCAATTAAGACAGTTGCCTCCTTGATTATTGCAATCTAAATATGAATGTGATTGAACTTTTTAAGCTACTCAGATCAGATGCAAATTATTTTAATAAAAAGATGAATTTGTTTTTACAGTAATTAGTACTATAGTGGCACCACTGTCACATACACAGTTATTTAATTATATATATATATATGTTCTGTTCTTGCTTTGTAATTTTTAATTTTTATTTTTTCGGTTTATGCTTGAGAATTAAGTAAGTATTAGCTTCTTTCCTTCTTGTTGCATCGGGTTCCAAGTGATAAGAATAAAACAAGGAAACAATGTTAGAATCTTAGGTTTGTTTCAGCACTTTCTGAAAGAAAGTCAAACTTTTTATCTTTCCAATGTTATTTTACTTCTCCTAGGATTACCTGCTCTTCTTTTCTTTATGTCTGAGAAAATAAGATTCTCTCTCCCTCTCTCCACATTTTTACTTCACTTTCTTTGTAAGATTTTATCTTGATAGTGCTTAATCTTTAAAGATATGGATGCATTTGGATGTTGGTCATTTGCATGACAATGGAATATAACATCTTGCTTCACCTAGTAATGGAAGGACTATTGAATTCACTATATGTTAGCAAATGGGACTGTTATTAGTACTCATCAACCATCCTATTTAGGATATGGGAGAATAACAATTGGTGAGTTCTACATTCAGAAAGGATAAATAATTTTCCTTCAAAATGATATGGAAGATAAAATGGGAAGTTTAAACACACTTGTAACCAGTTTGAGCCGGAGTGTAGTGATGTAAAATCATAATATTCAGATCATGATTACTTCAATCACTGTATTTGAACAATCTTTTCATGCCTTACAGATGATGAAACCCCATTTACTTACACCGAAGGAACTGGTAAAGGGCCAAAGAAATGGGGCCAAATCGATCCACATTGGAAAGCTTGTGGTAATGGGAAAATGCAATCTCCTATTGATCTTCTGAACAGAAGGGTGCAGGTTTTTCCTAGCCTGGGGAAATTAAAAAGGGATTACCAACCAGCTCCGGCTGTTGTGAAGAACAGAGGACATGACATTACGGTAAGCTGCCAGCCTGCCACTGAAGCTATACTTTGCTATCCTTTTTTCACGGTTGTGATATTCATGATGCACCAATTCGGTTGATGCTTGCAAGCTTAATCTAATGAATGCTTGAGTTGCATACCCCCAACTTGGACCATTTGGAACCAGGACAGGTTAATCATTATGATTAACCTATTCTGTTTATAGAAACCTGCATCACATGGACAAATTATATGATCCTTCTAAATCCTAAGCTTTAACTCCTTAAAGATGTAATAAACACACTCATACTTGTATGTGCGTGCACATGTACACACACACACATATACTCTGATGACAGTTTTGTAGTAGTCATGATAAAACATTTCCATATAAATGGGTAATAGATGTACTAAATCAGATGAAAACTATTGATTAATTTATTATCTGAAACGGATGTTTCATCAGGTGATGTGGAAAGGGGATGCCGGAAAAATTAACATAAATGGGACTGACTACAAGCTGTTACAATGTCATTGGCATTCACCATCTGAGCACACATTCAATGGATCAAGGTTTTTGTTTGCCTTCATTTCACATTTAATACATCTATGGGCTAATTGATTTTTGAACAACCCAGTCCATACATTGCTTTTGTACCCATGCAAAATTCTAATCTTCTATTTTCAGGTATGACTTGGAGTTCCACATAGTTCATCTAAGCTCTAGTGGAGAGATAGCTGTTGTTGGAATTGTTTACAAATATGGCCGCCCTGATCCCTTACTTTCAAAGGTATTTTGATGGTTTTCTATTCATTTGCTCTTTGAGATCCATTAATGCATATGAATGTGTGCACTATTTACAGTAATGCATCACATTTTTTTATTAAATCCATAGTTAGGAGATGGATGTTATTGGAAATATTATAGATTTGGCTCACTGGCCCCTTCCTTTCAATGGAATTTTGAGATGATTTTCTCTTTCTGACTCTCTCACACACACATGCATATAGACGTGCGTAATATTTTCGCACATAAGTATTATTCAGATAAATGCATACTTTTTATATATTAAATGCACATAAAAAAATTACATGCATGCATGATCTTTTTAAGCTGTCAATACAGTAATGAACATAGAGCTCAACACATAATTAAGTGACTTAACATGACAAAAAATGCCAAGAATTTCAATTTTGAAAAATTCATTTGTGTATTGTAATAGCTGCTTGACATTTATTTCAATGACATTTTTACTACACTTGAATCATTAGAAGAGTAGTATTCTTCATGAATTTATCAAAATCTTAGTTTTAAGTGTGATTATTTCTTCCTACAAATTTTTTTGATTATTGATTTCTTTATGCCCTTCCCCCTTTTTCTGAAGCTGTTCCACCACATAAAGTCAGTTGGAAAAGAAGAGAGAGATTTGGGGATCTTTAACCCAGGAGCTATTAAGTTTGGGAGCAGAAAGTATTACAGATACATTGGTTCTCTTACAGTTCCTCCCTGCACTGAGGGTGTCATTTGGACAATAGTCAAGAAGGTCCTTCACTAAGCACACAATTTTCTTGACCAATAACTGCAATATTGGTTTTGTTTTCTTTTTCTTTACTCCACATATGCACTTTCCAACATAGAACTTCTCTTTTATAGGTAAGGACAGTTTCAAGAGAGCAAGTGAGAGCATTAAGGGAAGCTGTTCATGATGTAAGTGTTTCTGAACTGGGATAACATAATTTTGATTAAATACTCCATAGAAATTAAGGATATGCTGTTCAGATGCAAATGATTTTCAATATAGAATATACTAGTTGATTTAATTAACATGTCTTTTTGGCATTGAAATCTCTGGAGTGGATGGTCCAATACAATTATACATCCAATATATTAAAGAAGTCTAGAGAAGGCATTTCAAAGTAGGAGTGGTTGCCACCACCTGCTTTTTAGAAGAAATCATAATGGCTGTTCTGAGATTTGAAAGATAATTCCAATGATGAAGCTTTATTCTTGACCAATATAGTAGTCATTTACATGAAGCTAAGCTTTTGGCTTAATTTACTGAAACCCTTACGGCTGATGTTTGGATAACTTTTTTTGCGAAGAAAAATTATAAACAATTAATAATTAAGTTGCTTTCAAACTAAAAACCAAAAAGAAAAGTGGTAAGCCAATCCATAACGTGCCTTCTGTTCACTTTAGTATGTATAGTATTTTAAAAAAAAAAATTATTGGTATTACACATGCACCCAATGGGTTTTGAACCCAATGAGAGAGGAAGTATCAGTTGAGCTATAGCTCATAATATATATGTTTGAAGTGTATGGGAAAATTATAGAATACTTCGGGAGTACCATAAATTGCTGATTATATCATAAATTTAATTAGTGAGACCCATTATTA
Organism: Quercus suber; assembly: GCF_002906115.3. Lineage (NCBI taxonomy): Eukaryota > Viridiplantae > Streptophyta > Magnoliopsida > Fagales > Fagaceae > Quercus > Quercus suber. The sequence goes on along the minus strand of NW_027069920.1, from coordinate 2,614 downwards.
TATGAGAGGTAGAAGTACGCAATTATGATACTCTTAGAGTATTCTATTATAACTTGAAGGTACGTGGACTGGATCTTCTACTACATTTACTGCTCGTCTTTGGCAAAGCTACTTATTGCACTTCATTTGAGATATTTAATGCAAGAACGAGTAAATACGTTAGTCGTAAAGCAAAGGAAACTGTACAAAAACTAGCGGGTGATGGAGACAATGTTACAGAATCAATTTTCCTCTAAGTGCTGGTTCACTTTAAGTTAATGTGTTTGTTTTGTTTTTACCAAGGAGAATTTGATTTTTGCTTTGTTCTTTTTCCAGGGATTTGAGGCAAATGCAAGGCCAACTCAGCGATCGAGTGAAATAGCAGTTGAGTTTTACACACCAAAAGAGAATGGAGGTTCTACTTAGGTTTCTATAATTCGAAAATAAAATTAATACTTGAAGAACCACATAACTGCATTATCTCCAAAATAAGAGATTTTTATACACACCAACTAGAACACCTTCCCTGTGTTAAGGGATTTTTATTCTCAATACAAAGAACTTGTTATGCACATGTTCAGCAGGTAAAAGATATAAACATCCAAGAAGTGACATTTCTGGTTTGTTTTTAAGTTAATGCTACACCATTTGAAATATGACATTAGGAGCAGTTTACCATGTGGTTCATACATACATCGTTACCATTCATCATTCCCTCGAATGGATTCTTCATGGTTGTTTGTTTGGAGGTGTGTCTTGTTAAAGAGTGACGAAACAGGCGCAGAATATGGACATGCAATATTGTGGCAATTCTTGTAGTGCCAAGCATTGCCCTTTAAAATTGGGTTATAGTGTTTTCTTGTTTGTAATTGCTAATAACACAAAAACTGAGGCAATAATGTAAAATGCTTGTCAACAGAAGGGCATTCATATGGGATTAAGCACAGAAGAATGCTTTTTACTAATGTTTGGGTCAACTATCAATCTTGGATATTGTCTCATTAATATGACTTTAAGGGCTTTTATTAGAATAAAATTTAGCTACAAAATTGATTGTAACCTAAGGCTACAACTTTACTTAATAAAATAAACAATACTACATATTTTGAAAATTTTACCATTAAATTGCATGTTTTTTACATTTTTAATACATATGTCAAATTTTATATTAATCGGATATTATATACTATAAGCTTATATTTTATGCATAATTTTAAAATACAAAAACTAGCAATTTAAATAATTTATTGATGGCAAGCATGGAGAATATAAGAAGAATATGCAATCCAATAGTAGAATTCTCAAAATTCACCACTAATAAAAAGATATTAAGTAGGGTTGTAGTTTTATGCTACAACCAATTTTATAGGTAAATTTTGTCATTTTTATTATCTTACATCTATTTTTTCATATCCACTTTTATATTTTAAAAAGTGTATATTTTTGTATCAATTGTAGACATGTAAAATAATAAAGGTAAAAGTGTGAGAGAATATATTTTCATGACTATAATTAGTGGGTTCCAGCATGTTGAAACTAAGGAAGAAAAAACGTCTTAAACCTGTGACTAAAAACATTTCGTAATCCTAAGATTGATTCCATAGCTCATTGTTTAGTAGCTGAATAACTTGAATGGGAAAACATACAGATTGAGAAGCTTGTCAACAAAACATTTACACATGAACATCATTGTGATATGGGTAATACCTGTACACACAAATTGTTTTACACAATTTTATACACAATCCAAAAAACAATGCTCATATACAGTCACCACCAACAATTGGTAGAAGGTAGCCGTAGCTGCATGACAATCACTGAACACTGGGTCAATTAAAACCTTATAATTTGTAAGGCCTTGATGTGCAAAAAAGATATGACTTGACATTATTTGTTGAATTTTTTGAACAATCCTGAACTTTTAAGGCAGATTTTGAAAAATATGCAGAATCTAATTATTTAAACCTCAAAAAAAGTCAAAACTATATGTAGGGGCCTTTTTTACTGTGTTGGGCTGAGCTGCCCCTTTGTGGTCGTAGGCCCAAGTGTTCTGGGTTGTGGGAGTCGAGACTAGTCTAATTGAAACTCAACTTGGCCGACTTGTGCACAAGCTAGGCCTCGTCTATCAGGCGAGTGTTTGCGGCAGGCAGTGCTGTTTCAGAAAAGCTTGCAGCAGACAGACATAATTGATAAAAACAGAGCAAATTTATTCTGGAATGACCAAATAATTCTTTTAATGACGAATGATCGAATGGTCCATAATTACAATAATATGAATAATTTTGACATGTAAAGTAGTAAAAGCAAAATGGAAATGAAGATTAATCAACGAATAAAGGGGATAAACTCAGTTCGGTCCGCGGGGCAAGGTCAGAGAGGAGAACGCTTCTTCTCAAAAACGATTAACCTCCGAGGAAAAGGAAATTCCTGCCGTGGAAATTAATGGGTTTGAGGGAGGCAGACCTGAATAGACAATGCCCAAAACGATTCTATAAGAGAGCAGGGATTTGAGAGGGAGAGAAGGGAAGGGACCTATCGGTGCATGCCACTAACACTCGCTCTTTTTCTCTCTTTCTTTCTTACTTTTCTAGTTCTTTCTTAGTGATTTCCACAATGATAGTTTTTGGTATTATAA